>NC_052620.1:36584610-36665168 GCF_016545825.1 Eucalyptus grandis | reverse complement strand
CTGATAAGTAATTTGTTGCCAATCGCGTAACATTGGCCCACGATCGGGAAGGCTGGGGTGGCTTGGAGGACTGATCATGCTTGCTTGGGGCCCATGCAAGGGGCCCTTGCTAATATTTCTCCAGGGTCTCTCTAAGAAAAACAATCGAAAAATTGGCTGCAGGTTTTTCAGAAAGAAGACTCGAAAATTGACCACTTTTTCTTTCCGAAAATGACAAGTATTTATATGAAACGGTCTTGCAACTCTTCGTGAAAATTGCGAACAAACATGTCTTTAGAAAATTGTTCGGATAAACCAACGCGACTCTTCGGAAGAAGTCGAAATGAAAGAAACGAACAATTGCAATCCTTCGGATAAATTAAAAAACCGAATAAGTAATTTTCCAAAGGTTGTCTTGAAAAGGCACAAATAAAATTCGAATATAAATATATATATTTAAATAGAATTTCGAATTTTCATTTACATTTCATTTCCGAAATTCTCAAATTAAAAGGCAACCTTTGAACTAAAATATAAAATAAAATAAAATAAATAAATAAAAAGCAAGGGATTAATGCTAATTAAACCGCGGGCGCGAGGCGTGCAAAGTGCTAAGTGCGCCAAATAATCGCGCAAAATCGCGCAATTATCCGCGCACCCGCACGCGGGGTGGGTCTAGCCCCGCCTAATCACTCCTTTAACTACAAAAGGAAATTCCTCATTAATAAACTAATCCTCCTGCTCCCACCTTTTCTATGTGGGACAAAGTAAAAAAGCACTTATTTTGTTTTAACAAACAAAATTCCAACAATCCCCCACTTTGTTTGTAAAACAAAATTTCAAAATAAAATTTTTTTAAAAACCATACAGCCAAATTTTCAGTAAGATTAATATACATACATAAAGGTCTCTTTCGAGTTAAACCTTTACTTAGTGCAAGTATATCAAAGCTCTATCAAAGTGACAAGTAGCTCGGCTTTAAACTTGTACTTTTATGTAATAGAACCGGACATACCACACATACACTAACCTCTTGTTTCAGCGAGAATTTCTATATTACTCCGCACTATTATGGCCTTGTGCTTGATCCTGTTTCATGAGCTCTCTAGAAAGCAACCCTCACTTTCGTAAGAAGCGGCACCACTTCTTAAGCTCATATAGGTGAAGTATCTACCATGTGTTTCTGTTACTATCAACACACTACAAACTTGTATCATACTTCATTGAGAATTCAATTCAGCCTACAAAACGTAACAGACAATGCCGACTTCTCATATCGGGCTATGTCGGTATCAAACAATCACATTCAATAACTTGTTCTTACCCATTAAACCTTGTAACTAGTGATGTTCTAGAAAAGGTCGGGTTACCATTATTGGTGATTTTAATTAAAGGGTTTCAGCCCCATTTCTTGTGGTCGTTATTACCATATGTCTTGGTAAAGCCTTCGTCAAAGGATCGGCAAGATTTTTACTTGACCTCACATAGACAATTGTTATGGTACCATCTTTAATCAATTGTCTCACATATTCATGTCTTAGACTAATATGTCTAGACTTACCATTATAGGTGCTACTATAGGCTCTTGCCAAAGTGGCGACTATCGCAGTGGATAGAAATAGGAGGCATAGGACTAGGCCATAATTTGATATCCAACAACAAATTTCTAATCCATTCAGCCTCTTTCCCAGCTGCCGCCAAAGCAATAAATTCAGATTCCATTGTTGAGTGAGTTATACATGTCTCGTTTCTTGCTCGCCCAAGATACAGCACCTCCGGCCTAGTGTGAAGATCCATCCAAGTGGAACGCTCATCTCCCACACTTGTAATCCAACTAGCATCGGTGTATCCTTCTAATACAGCCGGATAATTATTGTAGAACAATCCTAAATTTTTAGTTCTCTTAAGATAACCAAAAATTCTAGTAATGGCTCTCCAATGTTACGTACTTGGATTACTTGTATACCTACTCAACTTGCATACAGAAAAGCAATATCGGGTCTAGTACAATGCACGCATACATTAAAGACCCTATAGCACTTGCATATTCTAGTTGTGCCACCGCTCTACCAGTATTATAATTTAATTTAATACTAGAATCAAATGGAGTACTTATTTCTTTAAAACCAAGATGTTGAAATTTATTTAATAATTTTTCAACATAACTACATTGGCTTAAAGAATAACCCCCACTATTTTGCTTAACTTTAATACCTAAGATAGTATCTACTTCACCCAAATCCTTCATTTTAAACATGGAAGTTAGATACTTCTTAGTTTCATTAACTCCAGTCATATTCGTTCCAAAGATAAGCATATCATCAACATACAAGCACACTAAGACACCATAGTCTTTAGTGAATTTAGAGTATATACACCTATCGGCACTATTATTGATGAAACCATTTGACAATATGACCGAATTAAACTTTTCATGCCACTGCTTAGGAGCTTGCTTAAGTCCATAAAGAGACTTAATCAATTTACATACTTTTCTTTCATTTCCAGGAAGAACAAAACCCTCCGGTTGTTCCATGTAAATCTCCTCATTTAAGTCTCCATTTAAGAAAGCAGTTTTAACATCCATTTGATGAACACAAAGATCATAAATGGAAGCTAGAGCAAAAAGAACTCGAATGGAAGTTATACGTGCAACAGGAGCATATGTATCAAAATAATCTATACCTTCTTTTTGTCTATATCCCTTAACTACAAGCCTAGCTTTAAAAGCTTGAATAGAACCATCAGAATGATATTTTCTTCTAAACCCATTTGCTTCCAATAGGTTTTGATCCTTTTGGTAAATCTACTAATACCCAAGTATTATTGGACATAATGGAGTCCATTTCATCATTCACAGCTTCTTTCCAAAAAGAAGCATCTCTAGAAGACATAGCATCATCAAAGCTTCCAGGATCATCTTCTAAATTTAACACTAAAGGGTATTTATTTACCACATTATTATCTCCATCTCCTTCAACAAGAAAAACATGAGTAATAAAATCAGGACCTAAGTCTTTTATTTTCCTAGCTCTAGTACTTCTCCTTGGTTCAATCATGTCTTTAGGATTCGTTTCTTTCTCTTGAAAATCACTTTGAGTTTCCCTAGATCTTGAATTATTTTCAATCATTTCAGAACTTGTAAAACATTTATTCTCAAAGAACTCGACGTCTCTCGACTCTACTATGACATTAGACTCTAAATCAAGAAGCCTATAAGCTTTACTATTTTCAGCATACCCTATGAAAACACTTTTGATAGCTCTAGGACCGAGCTTTGTTCTCTTAGGATCTGGAGCTCGGTAGTACGCTAAACACCCCCACACTTTAAGATATGACAAATTTGGCTTTCTACCTTTCCATATCTCATAAGGGGTTATGTCATTTTTCTTGGAAGGTATTCTATTATGAATATAGCATGCAGCAAGTAATGCTTCTCCCAAAGATTAATTGGTAGCTTTGAATTTGAAAGCATACAATTAACCATTTCTCCAAGAGATCGATTTTCCTTTCAGCCAAACCATTTTGTTGTGGAGTATATGGTGCTGAAGCTTGATGAATAATACCATGTTCTTCACAAAATGAAGAGAATTCATTTAAGAAATATTCTCCACCTCTATCTGATCGTAGAACTTTGATTTTCTTTTCTAATTGATTCTCTACTTCAGCTTTATATTTCTTAAACATGGTAAATGCTTCATCCTTCGATCTCATGAGATAAACATATAAGAACCTACTACAATCATCCACAAAAGTAATAAAATACCTTTTACCTCACGTGTTAGCATACCATTAAATTCACATATATCACTATGAACCAAATCCAATAAATTCGAATTTCTTTTAACACTAGGAAATGGCTTCTTAGTAAGTTTTGACTTAGCACATATTTCACATTTATCAAATTCGCCACTGAAATTTATCAAGTCTAATTTTTCATATTCTTCAAATAACGAAAATTTATATGTGCCAACCCTACTATGCCATAAAATTGAAGACTCGACAGTATAAGCAGAACTAGAAATATTATTATTGATACTCGGTTGATACATGCCATCATTGGCATAACCCTTCCCAACAAACAGCCCATTTTTCGACAGGATAACCTTGTCGGATTCAAACAAAACCGAAACCCCCTCTTACAAAATAAATCAATAGAAACTAGGTTCTTCCTAATTTCGGGTATAAATAACACATTAAGAAGAGTTATCTTCTTTCCAGAAGTGAAGTCTATCTCCACCGTGCCTTTTCCAGCAACCTTTGCAAGAGCATTATTCGCCATCGGGACCTCTTGAACACTTGAGTCAACAATTTCTTCAAATTGCTTGAACATGTATTTGTCCTTACACACATGAACAGTTGCTCCAGAATCTATCCACCAACTGGATTGGACAGTGGTAGAATTAATTTCAGAAACCATAGCCATAGCATCATTTATTTCAGAAATTTCCATGTTCGAAAACATGTTCGAAATCATGGCTACATAATTTTCTTCAACCAGATTTGCATCTGCTTTCACCACCGGAATGTTCTTGTCCTTTGAAAAGCTCTTACGTTGAAAGCAATCCTTGGCGTAGTGTCCCCGTTTGCCACATACAAAACAGCAACCCTTTTGCTTCTTTGTGTTCTCTTGAATTTATGCCCCCCCCGCTTTTTACTTTGAAGTTCTGGCCGAGTTTCCGTTTTTATCCACAAAATTCACCTTGGAATTATACAAAACAGAATTATCACGTGAACGTGACTCTTCCTCAATGCGAAGATGTTTCTGTATTTGCTCCAAAGTAAAGTCCTCCGACTTGTGAATCAGCCTTTTTCCATAGTCTTTCCAACTTGGAGGCAATTTCGCAATAATTGCTCCAACTTGAAAAGCTTCTGGAATATCAATCTTGAGAGCACGAATCTTATTCACAATCACTTGCAATTCATGGACTTGTTCCAGCAAGGGCTTAGTATCAATAAACTTGTAATCAAAATACTTTGCAATTAGATATTTGTTGGTACCTTGCTCCTCCGCTTTGTACTTGAATTCCGGTGCATTCCAAATTTCTCTGCCGACTTCATTTCAGTGAATAAGTCGTACAGACGATCGGAGAGTGTGTTCAGAATGTGTCCTCGACAAAGTAATTCATCCTCCGCACGTTTCTTCTTTTCCTTATTAACCCTCTCAATGGCTTCTGCACTTGGCTGTCCTCCATCAAAGTAGGCGTAGGATCTTCTATAGGCGCCAAGTTAGGATCCAGAATGTAGGAGATCTTCGAGCAGTGAGTAAGAACATCATCTTGTCCCTCCAGCGAGCAAAATTGTTCCCATCGAACCGGTCTAGTTTGACCATATCTTGATTCATAACTTTGATTGTCTCCGACTCCATTGCAGCAAAATAAATCCTTAAAATTGTTGTAAAAATAAGTCTGCGAAATGGGTAGAACAATGAAATCGGATCGAGTAAAAACAACTCGGACTTTGAGGCGTGATATCACTTTCTTTAAGGATTTATTTGCCCCACTACGTTGCTAATGGTCACCGGCAAATTTCCTCCCAGGATACAACAAAGTCTCAAGTGAGAATACTAGATAGCAATTCTAATATTTCTCCAGGGTCTCTCTAAGAAAAACAATGAAAAATTGGCTGCAGTTTTTCAGAAAGAAGACTCGAAAATTGACCACTTTTTCTTTCCGAAAATGACAAGTATTTATATGAAACGGTCTTGCAACTCTTCGTGAAAATTGCGAACAAACATGTCTTTAGAAAATTGTTCGGATAAACCAACGCGACTCTTCGGAAGAAGTCGAAATGAAAGAAACGAACAATTGCAATCCTTCGGATAAATTAAAAAACCGAATAAGTAATTTTCCAAAGGTTGTCTTGAAAAGGCACAAATAAAATTCGGAATATAAATATATATATTTAAATAGAATTTCGAATTTTCATTTACATTTCATTTCCGAAATTCTCAAATTAAAAGGCAACCTTTGAACTAAAATATAAAATAAAATAAAATAAATAAATAAAAAGCAAGGGATTAATGCTAATTAAACCGCGGGCGCGCAGGCGTGCAAAGTGCTAAGTGCGCCAAATAATCGCGCCAAAATCGCGCAATTATCCGCGCACCCGCACGGGTATGGTGGGTCTAGCCCCGCCTAATCACTCCTTTAACTACAAAAGGAAATTCCTCATTAATAAACTAATCCTCCTGCTCCCACCTTTTCTATGTGGGACAAAGTAAAAAGCACTTATTTTGTTTTAACAAACAAAATTCCAACAATCCCCCACTTTGTTTGTAAAACAAAATTTCAAAATAAATTTTTTTTAAAAACCATACAGCCAAATTTTCAGTAAGATTAATATACATACATAAAGGTCTCTTTCGAGTTAAACCTTTACTTAGTGCAAGTATATCAAAGCTCTATCAAAGTGACAAGTAGCTCGGCTTTAAACTTGTACTTTTATGTAATAGAACCGGACATACCACACATACACTAACCTCTTTGTTTCAGCGAGAATTTCTATATTACTCCGCACTATTATGGCCTTGTGCTTGATCCTGTTTCATGAGCTCTCTAGAAAGCAACCCTCACTTTCGTAAGAAGCGGCACCACTTCTAAGCTCATATAGGTGAAGTATCTACCATGTGTTTCTGTACTATCAACACACTACAAACTTGTATCATACTTCATTGAGAATTCAATTCAGCCTACAAAACGTAACAGACAATACTGACTTCTCATATCAGGGCTATGTCAGTATCAAACAATCACATTCAATAACTTGTTCTTACCCATTAAACCTTGTAACTAGTGATGTTCTAGAAAAAGGTCGGGTTACCATTATTGGTGATTTTAATTAAAGGGTTTCAGCCCCATTTCTTGTGAGGTCGTTATTACCATATGTCTTGGTAAAGCCTTCGTCAAAGGATCGGCAAGATTTTTACTTGACCTCACATAGACAATTGTTATGGTACCATCTTTAATTAATTGTCTCACATATTCATGTCTTAGACTAATGTGTCTAGACTTACCATTATAGGTGCTACTATAGGCTCTTGCCAAAGTGGCTTGACTATCGTAATGGATAGAAATAGGAGGCATAGGACTAGGCCATAATTTGATATCCAACAACAAATTTCTAATCCATTCAGCCTCTTTCCCAGCTGCCGCCAAAGTAATAAATACAGATTCCATTGTTGAGTGAGTTATACATGTCTGTTTCTTGCTCGCCCAAGATACTGACACCTCCGGCTAGTGTGAAGATCCATCCAGAAGTGGAACGCTCATCTCCCACACTTGTAATCCAACTAGCATCGGTGTATCCTTCTAATACAGCCGGATAATTATTGTAGAACAATCCTAAATTTTTAGTTCTCTTAAGATAACCAAAAATTCTAGTAATGGCTCTCCAATGTTACTGTACTTGGATTACTTGTATACCTACTCAACTTGCATACAGAAAAAGCAATATCGGGTCTAGTACAATGCATCGCATACATTAAAGACCCTATAGCACTTGCATATTCTAGTTGTGCCACCGCTCTACCAGTATTATAATTTAATTTAATACTAGAATCAAATGGAGTACTTATTTCTTTAAAACCAAGATGTTGAAATTTATTTAATAATTTTCAACATAACTACATTGGCTTAAAGAATAACCCCACTATTTTGCTTAACTTTAATACCTAAGATAGTATCTACTTCACCCAAATCCTTCATTTTAAACATGGAAGTTAGATACTTCTTAGTTTCATTAACTCCAGTCATATTCGTTCCAAAGATAAGCATATCATCAACATACAAGCACACTAAGACACCATAGTCTTTAGTGAATTTAGAGTATATACACCTATCGGCACTATTATTGATGAAACCATTTGACAATATGACCGAATTAAACTTTTCATGCCACTGCTTAGGAGCTTGCTTAAGTCCATAAAGAGACTTAATCAATTTACATACTTTTCTTTCATTTCCGGAAGAACAAAACCCTCCGGTTGTTCCATGTAAATCTCCTCATTTAAGTCTCCATTTAAGAAAGCAGTTTTAACATCCATTTGATGAACACAAAGATCATAAATGGAAGCTAGAGCAAAAAGAACTCGAATGGAAGTTATACGTGCAACAGGAGCATATGTATCAAAATAATCTATACCTTCTTTTTGTCTATATCCCTTAACTACAAGCCTAGCTTTAAAAGCTTGAATAGAACCATCAGAATGATATTTTCTTCTAAAAACCCATTTGCTTCCAATAGGTTTTGATCCTTTTGGTAAATCTACTAATACCCAAGTATTATTGGACATAATGGAGTCCATTTCATCATTCACAGCTTCTTTCCAAAAAGAAGCATCTCTAGAAGACATAGCATCATCAAAGCTTCCGGATCATCTTCTAAATTTAACACTAAAGGGTATTTATTTACCACATTATTATCTCCATCTCCTTCAACAAGAAAAACATGAGTAATAAAATCAGGACCTAAGTCTTTTATTTTCCTAGCTCTAGTACTTCTCCTTGGTTCAATCATGTCTTTAGGATTCGTTTCTTTCTCTTGAAAATCACTTTGAGTTTCCCTAGATCTTGAATTATTTTCAATCATTTCAGAACTTGTAAAACATTTATTCTCAAAGAACTCGACGTCTCTCGACTCTACTATGACATTAGACTCTAAATCAAGAAGCCTATAAGCTTTACTATTTTCAGCATACCCTATGAAAACACTTTTGATAGCTCTAGGACCGAGCTTTGTTCTCTTAGGATCTGGAGCTCGGTAGTACGCTAAACACCCCCACACTTTAAGATATGACAAATTTGGCTTTCTACCTTTCCATATCTCATAAGGGGTTATGTCATTTTCTTGGAAGGTATTCTATTATGAATATAGCATGCAGCAAGTAATGCTTCTCCCCAAAGATTAATTGGTAGTTTTGAATTTGAAAGCATATAATTAACAATTTCTCCAAGATATCGATTTTCCTTTCAGCCAAACCATTTTGTTGTGAAGTATATAGTGCTGAAACTTGATGAATAATACCATGTTCTTCACAAAATGAAGAGAATTCATTTAAGAAATATTCTCCACCTCTATCGATCGTAGAACTTTGATTTTCTTTTCTAATTGATTCTCTACTTCAGCTTTATATTTCTTAAACATGGTAAATGCTTCATCCTTCGATCTCATGAGATAAACATATAAGAACCTACTACAATCATCCACAAAAGTAATAAAATACCTTTTACCTCCACGTGTTAGCATACCATTAAATTCACATATATCACTATGAACCAAATCCAATAAATTCGAATTTCTTTTAACACTAGGAAATGGCTTCTTAGTAAGTTTTGACTTAGCACATATTTCACATTTATCAAATTCGCCACTGAAATTTATCAAGTCTAATTTTTTCATATTCTTCAAATAACGAAAATTTATATGTGCCAACCTACTATGCCATAAAATTGAAGACTCGACAGTATAAGCAGAACTAGAAATATTATTATTGATACTCAGTTGATACATGCCATCATTGGCATAACCCTTCCCAACAAACAGCCCATTTTTCGACAGGATAACCTTGTCGGATTCAAACAAAACCCGAAACCCCCTCTTACAAAGTAAATCAATAGAAACTAGGTTCTTCCTAATTTCGGGTATAAATAACACATTAAGAAGAGTTATCTTCTTTCCAGAAGTGAAGTCTATCTCCACCGTGCCTTTTCCAGCAACCTTTTGCAAGAGCATTATTCGCCATCGGGACCTCTTGAACACTTGAGTCAACAATTTCTTCAAATTGCTTGAACATGTATTTGTCCTTACACACATGAACAGTTGCTCAGAATCTATCCACCAACTGGATTGGACAGTGGTAGAATTAATTTCAGAAACCATAGCCATAGCATCATTTATTTCAGAAATTTCCATGTTCGAAAACATGTTCGAAATCATGGCTACATAATTTTCTTCAACCAGATTTGCATCTGCTTTCACCACCGGAATGTTCTTGTCCTTTGAAAAGCTCTTACGTTGAAAGCAATCCTTGGCGTAGTGTCCCTGTTTGCCACATACAAAACAGCAACCCTTTTGCTTCTTTTGTGTTCTCTTGAATTTATGCCCCCCGCTTTTTACTTTGAAGTTCTGGCCGAGTTTCCGTTTTTTATCCACAAAATTCACCTTGGAATTATACAAAACAGAATTATCACGTGAACGTGACTCTTCCTCAATGCGAAGATGTTTCTGTATTTGCTCCAAAGTAAAGTCCTCCGACTTGTGAATCAGCCTTTTTCCATAGTCTTTCCAACTTGGAGGCAATTTCGCAATAATTGCTCCAACTTGAAAAAGCTTCTGGAATATCAATCTTGAGAGCACGAATCTTATTCACAATCACTTGCAATTCATGGACTTGTTCCAGCAAGGGCTTAGTATCAATAAACTTGTAATCAAAATACTTTGCAATTAGATATTTGTTGGTACCTTGCTCCTCCGCTTTGTACTTGAATTCCAGTGCATTCCAAATTTCTCTGGCCGACTTCATTTCAGTGAATAAGTCGTACGGACGATCGGAGAGTGTGTTCAGAATGTGTCCTCGACAAAGTAATTCATCCTCCGCACGTTTCTTCTTTTCCTTATTAACCCTCTCAATGGCTTCTGCACTTGGCTGTCCTCCATCGAAAGTAGGCGTAGGATCTTCTATAGGCGCCAAGTTAGGATCCAGAATGTAGGAGATCTTCGGAGCGGTGAGTAAGAACATCATCTTGTCCCTCCGGCGAGCAAAATTGTTCCCATCGAACCGGTCTAGTTTGACCATATCTTGATTCATAACTTTGATTGTCTCCGACTCCATTGCAGCAAAATAAATCCTTAAAATTGTTGTAAAAATAAGTCTGCGAAATGGGTAGAACAATGAAATCGGATCGAGTAAAAACAACTCGGACTTTGAGGCGTGATATCACTTTCTTTAAGGATTTATTTGCCCCACTACGTTGCTAATGGTCACCGGCAAATTTCCTCCAGGATACAACAAAGTCTCAAGTGAGAATACTAGATAGCAATTCTAATATTTCTCCAGGGTCTCTCTAAGAAAAACAATCGAAAAATTGGCTGCAGTTTTTCAGAAAGAAGACTCGAAAATTGACCACTTTTTCTTTCCGAAAATGACAAGTATTTATATGAAACGGTCTTGCAACTCTTCGTGAAAATTGCGAACAAACATGTCTTTAGAAAATTGTTCGGATAAACCAACGCGACTCTTCGGAAGAAGTCGAAATGAAAAAACGAACAATTGCAATCCTTCGGATAAATTAAAAAACCGAATAAGTAATTTTCCAAAGGTTGTCTTGAAAAGGCACAAATAAAATTCGAATATAAATATATATATTTAAATAGAATTTCAATTTTCATTTACATTTCATTTCCGAAATTCTCAAATTAAAAGGCAACCTTTGAACTAAAATATAAAATAAAATAAAATAAATAAATAAAAAGCAAGGGATTAATGCTAATTAAACCGCGGGCGCGCAGGCGTGCAAAGTGCTAAGTGCGCCAAATAATCGCGCCAAAATCGCGCAATTATCCGCGCACCCGCACGCGGTATGGTGGGTCTAGCCCCGCCCTAATCACTCCTTTAACTACAAAAGGAAATTCCTCATTAATAAACTAATCCTCCTGCTCCCACCTTTTCTATGTGGGACAAAGTAAAAACACTTATTTTGTTTTAACAAACAAAATTCCAACAATCCCCACTTTGTTTGTAAAACAAAATTTCAAAATAAATTTTTTAAAAACCATACAGCCAAATTTTCAGTAAGATTAATATACATACATAAAGGTCTCTTTCGAGTTAAACCTTTACTTAGTGCAAGTATATCAAAGCTCTATCAAAGTGACAAGTAGCTCGGCTTTAAACTTGTACTTTTATGTAATAGAACCGGACATACCACACATACACTAACCTCTTGTTTCAGCGAGAATTTCTATATTACTCCGCACTATTATGGCCTTGTGCTTGATCCTGTTTCATGAGCTCTCTAGAAAGCAACCCTCACTTTCGTAAGAAGCGGCACCACTTCTAAGCTCATATAGGTGAAGTATCTACCATGTGTTTCTGTTACTATCAACACACTACAAACTTGTATCATACTTCATTGAGAATTCAATTCAGCCTACAAAACGTAACAGACAATGCGACTTCTCATATCGGGGCTATGTCGGTATCAAACAATCACATTCAATAACTTGTTCTTACCCATTAAACCTTGTAACTAGTGATGTTCTAGAAAAGGTCGGGTTACCATTATTGGTGATTTTAATTAAAGGGTTTCAGCCCCATTTCTTGTGAGTCGTTATTACCATATGTCTTGGTAAAGCCTTCGTCAAAGGATCGGCAAGATTTTTACTTGACCTCACATAGACAATTGTTATGGTACCATCTTTAATCAATTGTCTCACATATTCATGTCTTAGACTAATATGTCTAGACTTACCATTATAGGTGCTACTATAGGCTCTTGCCAAAGTGGCCTGACTATCGCAGTGGATAGAAATAGGAGGCATAGGACTAGGCCATAATTTGATATCCAACAACAAATTTCTAATCCATTCAGCCTCTTTCCCAGCTGCCGCCAAAGCAATAAATTCAGATTCCATTGTTGAGTGAGTTATACATGTCTGTTTCTTGCTCGCCCAAGATACAGCACCTCCAGCTAGTGTGAAGATCCATCCAGAAGTGGAACGCTCATCTCCCACACTTGTAATCCAACTAGCATCGGTGTATCCTTCTAATACAGCCGGATAATTATTGTAGAACAATCCTAAATTTTAGTTCTCTTAAGATAACCAAAAATTCTAGTAATGGCTCTCCAATGTTCTGTACTTGGATTACTTGTATACCTACTCAACTTGCATACAGAAAAAGCAATATCGGGTCTAGTACAATGCATCGCATACATTAAAGACCCTATAGCACTTGCATATTCTAGTTGTGCCACCGCTCTACCAGTATTATAATTTAATTTAATACTAGAATCAAATGGAGTACTTATTTCTTTAAAACCAAGATGTTGAAATTTATTTAATAATTTTTCAACATAACTACATTGGCTTAAAGAATAACCCCCACTATTTTGCTTAACTTTAATACCTAAGATAGTATCTACTTCACCCAAATCCTTCATTTTAAACATGGAAGTTAGATACTTCTTAGTTTCATTAACTCCAGTCATATTCGTTCCAAAGATAAGCATATCATCAACATACAAGCACACTAAGACACCATAGTCTTTAGTGAATTTAGAGTATATACACCTATCGGCACTATTATTGATGAAACCATTTGACAATATGACCGAATTAAACTTTTCATGCCACTGCTTAGGAGCTTGCTTAAGTCCATAAAGAGACTTAATCAATTTACATACTTTTCTTTCATTTCCAGGAAGAACAAAACCCTCCGGTTGTTCCATGTAAATCTCCTCATTTAAGTCTCCATTTAAGAAAGCAGTTTTAACATCCATTTGATGAACACAAAGATCATAAATGGAAGCTAGAGCAAAAAGAACTCGAATGGAAGTTATACGTGCAACAGGAGCATATGTATCAAAATAATCTATACCTTCTTTTTGTCTATATCCCTTAACTACAAGCCTAGCTTTAAAAGCTTGAATAGAACCATCAGAATGATATTTTCTTCTAAAAACCCATTTGCTTCCAATAGGTTTTGATCCTTTTGGTAAATCTACTAATACCCAAGTATTATTGGACATAATGGAGTCCATTTCATCATTCACAGCTTCTTTCCAAAAGAAGCATCTCTAGAAGACATAGCATCATCAAAGCTTCCAGGATCATCTTCTAAATTTAACACTAAAGGGTATTTATTTACCACATTATTATCTCCATCTCCTTCAACAAGAAAAACATGAGTAATAAAATCAGGACCTAAGTCTTTTATTTTCCTAGCTCTAGTACTTCTCCTTGGTTCAATCATGTCTTTAGGATTCGTTTCTTTCTCTTGAAAATCACTTTGAGTTTCCTAGATCTTGAATTATTTTCAATCATTTCAGAACTTGTAAAACATTTATTCTCAAAGAACTCGACGTCTCTCGACTCTACTATGACATTAGACTCTAAATCAAGAAGCCTATAAGCTTTACTATTTTCAGCATACCCTATGAAAACACTTTTGATAGCTCTAGGACCGAGCTTTGTTCTCTTAGGATCTGGAGCTCGGTAGTACGCTAAACACCCCACACTTTAAGATATGACAAATTTGGCTTTCTACCTTTCCATATCTCATAAGGGGTTATGTCATTTTTCTTGGAAGGTATTCTATTATGAATATAGCATGCAGCAAGTAATGCTTCTCCCCAAAGATTAATTGGTAGCTTTGAATTTGAAAGCATACAATTAACCATTTCTCAAGAGATCGATTTTTCCTTTCAGCCAAACCATTTTGTTGTGGAGTATATGGTGCTGAAGCTTGATGAATAATACCATGTTCTTCACAAAATGAAGAGAATTCATTTAAGAAATATTCTCCACCTCTATCTGATCGTAGAACTTTGATTTTCTTTTCTAATTGATTCTCTACTTCAGCTTTATATTTCTTAAACATGGTAAATGCTTCATCCTTCGATCTCATGAGATAAACATATAAGAACCTACTACAATCATCCACAAAAGTAATAAAATACCTTTTACCTCCACGTGTTAGCATACCATTAAATTCACATATATCACTATGAACCAAATCAATAAATTCGAATTTCTTTTAACACTAGGAAATGGCTTCTTAGTAAGTTTTGACTTAGCACATATTTCACATTTATCAAATTCGCCACTGAAATTTATCAAGTCTAATTTTTCATATTCTTCAAATAACGAAAATTTATATGTGCCAACCTACTATGCCATAAAATTGAAGACTCGACAGTATAAGCAGAACTAGAAATATTATTATTGATACTCGGTTGATACATGCCATCATTGGCATAACCCTTCCCAACAAACAGCCCATTTTTCGACAGGATAACCTTGTCGGATTCAAACAAAACCCGAAACCCCCTCTTACAAAGTAAATCAATAGAAACTAGGTTCTTCCTAATTTCGGGTATAAATAACACATTAAGAAGAGTTATCTTCTTTCCGAGAAGTGAAGTCTATCTCCACCGTGCCTTTTCCAGCAACCTTTGCAAGAGCATTATTCGCCATCGGGACCTCTTGAACACTTGAGTCAACAATTTCTTCAAATTGCTTGAACATGTATTTGTCCTTACACACATGAACAGTTGCTCCAGAATCTATCCACCAACTGGATTGGACAGTGGTAGAATTAATTTCAGAAACCATAGCCATAGCATCATTTATTTCAGAAATTTCCATGTTCGAAAACATGTTCGAAATCATGGCTACATAATTTTCTTCAACCAGATTTGCATCTGCTTTCACCACCGGAATGTTCTTGTCCTTTGAAAAGCTCTTACGTTGAAAGCAATCCTTGGCGTAGTGTCCCTGTTTGCCACATACAAAACAGCAACCCTTTTGCTTCTTTTGTGTTCTCTTGAATTTATGCCCCCGCTTTTACTTTGAAGTTCTGGCCGAGTTTCCGTTTTTATCCACAAAATTCACCTTGGAATTATACAAAACAGAATTATCACGTGAACGTGACTCTTCCTCAATGCGAAGATGTTTCTGTATTTGCTCCAAAGTAAAGTCCTCCGACTTGTGAATCAGCCTTTTTCCATAGTCTTTCCAACTTGGAGGCAATTTCGCAATAATTGCTCCAACTTGAAAAGCTTCTGGAATATCAATCTTGAGAGCACGAATCTTATTCACAATCACTTGCAATTCATGGACTTGTTCCAGCAAGGGCTTAGTATCAATAAACTTGTAATCAAAATACTTTGCAATTAGATATTTGTTGGTACCTTGCTCCTCCGCTTTGTACTTGAATTCCAGTGCATTCCAAATTTCTCTGGCCGACTTCATTTCAGTGAATAAGTCGTACAGACGATCGGAGAGTGTGTTCAGAATGTGTCCTCGACAAAGTAATTCATCCTCCGCACGTTTCTTCTTTTCCTTATTAACCCTCTCAATGGCTTCTGCACTTGGCTGTCCTCCATCGAAAGTAGGCGTAGGATCTTCTATAGGCGCCAAGTTAGGATCCAGAATGTAGGAGATCTTCGGAGCAGTGAGTAAGAACATCATCTTGTCCCTCCAGCGAGCAAAATTGTTCCCATCGAACCGGTCTAGTTTGACCATATCTTGATTCATAACTTTGATTGTCTCCGACTCCATTGCAGCAAAATAAATCCTTAAAATTGTTGTAAAAATAAGTCTGCGAAATGGGTAGAACAATGAAATCGGATCGAGTAAAAACAACTCGGACTTTGAGGCGTGATATCACTTTCTTTAAGGATTTATTTGCCCCACTACGTTGCTAATGGTCACCGGCAAATTTCCTCCAGGATACAACAAAGTCTCAAGTGAGAATACTAGATAGCAATTCTAATATTTCTCCAGGGTCTCTCTAAGAAAAACAATCGAAAAATTGGCTGCAGTTTTTTCAGAAAGAAGACTCGAAAATTGACCACTTTTTCTTTCCGAAAATGACAAGTATTTATATGAAACGGTCTTGCAACTCTTCGTGAAAATTGCGAACAAACATGTCTTTAGAAAATTGTTCGGATAAACCAACGCGACTCTTCGGAAGAAGTCGAAATGAAAGAAACGAACAATTGCAATCCTTCGGATAAATTAAAAAACCGAATAAGTAATTTTCCAAAGGTTGTCTTGAAAAGGCACAAATAAAATTCGGAATATAAATATATATATTTAAATAGAATTTCGAATTTTCATTTACATTTCATTTCCGAAATTCTCAAATTAAAAGGCAACCTTTGAACTAAAATATAAAATAAAATAAAATAAATAAATAAAAAGCAAGGGATTAATGCTAATTAAACCGCGGGCGCGCAGGCGTGCAAAGTGCTAAGTGCGCCAAATAATCGCGCCAAAATCGCGCAATTATCCGCGCACCCGCACGCGGGTATGGTGGGTCTAGCCCCGCCTAATCACTCCTTTAACTACAAAAGGAAATTCCTCATTAATAAACTAATCCTCCTGCTCCCACCTTTTCTATGTGGGACAAAGTAAAAAGCACTTATTTTGTTTTAACAAACAAAATTCCAACAATCCCCCACTTTGTTTGTAAAACAAAATTTCAAAATAAATTTTTTTTAAAAACCATACAGCCAAATTTTCAGTAAGATTAATATACATACATAAAGGTCTCTTTCGAGTTAAACCTTTACTTAGTGCAAGTATATCAAAGCTCTAT
The DNA here is from genome assembly GCF_016545825.1 of Eucalyptus grandis. NCBI lineage: Eukaryota > Viridiplantae > Streptophyta > Magnoliopsida > Myrtales > Myrtaceae > Eucalyptus > Eucalyptus grandis. The sequence goes on along the minus strand of NC_052620.1, from coordinate 36,647,866 downwards.
CAAAGTGACAAGTAGCTCGGCTTTAAACTTGTACTTTTATGTAATAGAACCGGACATACCACACATACACTAACCTCTTGTTTCAGCGAGAATTTCTATATTACTCCGCACTATTATGGCCTTGTGCTTGATCCTGTTTCATGAGCTCTCTAGAAAGCAACCCTCACTTTCGTAAGAAGCGGCACCACTTCTAAGCTCATATAGGTGAAGTATCTACCATGTGTTTCTGTTACTATCAACACACTACAAACTTGTATCATACTTCATTGAGAATTCAATTCAGCCTACAAAACGTAACAGACAATACTGACTTCTCATATCGGGCTATGTCGGTATCAAACAATCACATTCAATAACTTGTTCTTACCCATTAAACCTTGTAACTAGTGATGTTCTAGAAAAGGTCGGGTTACCATTATTGGTGATTTTAATTAAAGGGTTTCAGCCCCATTTCTTGTGAGGTCGTTATTACCATATGTCTTGGTAAAGCCTTCGTCAAAGGATCGGCAAGATTTTTACTTGACCTCACATAGACAATTGTTATGGTACCATCTTTAATCAATTGTCTCACATATTCATGTCTTAGACTAATATGTCTAGACTTACCATTATAGGTGCTACTATAGGCTCTTGCCAAAGTGGCCCGACTATCGCAAAGGGATAGAAATAGGAGGCATAGGACTAGGCCATAATTTGATATCCAACAACAAATTTCTAATCCATTCAGCCTCTTTCCCAGCTGCCGCCAAAGCAATAAATTCAGATTCCATTGTTGAGTGAGTTATACATGTCTGTTTCTTGCTCGCCCAAGATACACACCTCCAGCTAGTGTGAAGATCCATCCAGAAGTGGAACGCTCATCTCCCACACTTGTAATCCAACTAGCATCGGTGTATCCTTCTAATACAGCCGGATAATTATTGTAGAACAATCCTAAATTTTTAGTTCTCTTAAGATAACCAAAAATTCTAGTAATGGCTCTCCAATGTTCTGTACTTGGATTACTTGTATACCTACTCAACTTGCATACAGAAAAAGCAATATCGGGTCTAGTACAATGCATCGCATACATTAAAGACCCTATAGCACTTGCATATTCTAGTTGTGCCACCGCTCTACCAGTATTATAATTTAATTTAATACTAGAATCAAATGGAGTACTTATTTCTTTAAAACCAAGATGTTGAAATTTATTTAATAATTTTTCAACATAACTACATTGGCTTAAAGAATAACCCCCACTATTTTGCTTAACTTTAATACCTAAGATAGTATCTACTTCACCCAAATCCTTCATTTTAAACATGGAAGTTAGATACTTCTTAGTTTCATTAACTCCAGTCATATTCGTTCCAAAGATAAGCATATCATCAACATACAAGCACACTAAGACACCATAGTCTTTAGTGAATTTAGAGTATATACACCTATCGGCACTATTATTGATGAAACCATTTGACAATATGACCGAATTAAACTTTTCATGCCACTGCTTAGGAGCTTGCTTAAGTCCATAAAGAGACTTAATCAATTTACATACTTTTCTTTCATTTCCAGGAAGAACAAAACCCTCCGGTTGTTCCATGTAAATCTCCTCATTTAAGTCTCCATTTAAGAAAGCAGTTTTAACATCCATTTGATGAACACAAAGATCATAAATGGAAGCTAGAGCAAAAAGAACTCGAATGGAAGTTATACGTGCAACAGGAGCATATGTATCAAAATAATCTATACCTTCTTTTTGTCTATATCCCTTAACTACAAGCCTAGCTTTAAAAGCTTGAATAGAACCATCAGAATGATATTTTCTTCTAAAAACCCATTTGCTTCCAATAGGTTTTGATCCTTTTGGTAAATCTACTAATACCCAAGTATTATTGGACATAATGGAGTCCATTTCATCATTCACAGCTTCTTTCCAAAAAGAAGCATCTCTAGAAGACATAGCATCATCAAAGCTTCCAGGATCATCTTCTAAATTTAACACTAAAGGGTATTTATTTACCACATTATTATCTCCATCTCCTTCAACAAGAAAAACATGAGTAATAAAATCAGGACCTAAGTCTTTTATTTTCCTAGCTCTAGTACTTCTCCTTGGTTCAATCATGTCTTTAGGATTCGTTTCTTTCTCTTGAAAATCACTTTGAGTTTCCCTAGATCTTGAATTATTTTCAATCATTTCAGAACTTGTAAAACATTTATTCTCAAAGAACTCGACGTCTCTCGACTCTACTATGACATTAGACTCTAAATCAAGAAGCCTATAAGCTTTACTATTTTCAGCATACCCTATGAAAACACTTTTGATAGCTCTAGGACCGAGCTTTGTTCTCTTAGGATCTGGAGCTCGGTAGTACGCTAAACACCCCCACACTTTAAGATATGACAAATTTGGCTTTCTACCTTTCCATATCTCATAAGGGGTTATGTCATTTTTCTTGGAAGGTATTCTATTATGAATATAGCATGCAGCAAGTAATGCTTCTCCCCAAAGATTAATTGGTAGCTTTGAATTTGAAAGCATACAATTAACCATTTCTCCAAGAGATCGATTTTTCCTTTCAGCCAAACCATTTTGTTGTGGAGTATATGGTGCTGAAGCTTGATGAATAATACCATGTTCTTCACAAAATGAAGAGAATTCATTTAAGAAATATTCTCCACCTCTATCTGATCGTAGAACTTTGATTTTCTTTTCTAATTGATTCTCTACTTCAGCTTTATATTTCTTAAACATGGTAAATGCTTCATCCTTCGATCTCATGAGATAAACATATAAGAACCTACTACAATCATCCACAAAAGTAATAAAATACCTTTTACCTCCACGTGTTAGCATACCATTAAATTCACATATATCACTATGAACCAAATCCAATAAATTCGAATTTCTTTTAACACTAGGAAATGGCTTCTTAGTAAGTTTTGACTTAGCACATATTTCACATTTATCAAATTCGCCACTGAAATTTATCAAGTCTAATTTTTTCATATTCTTCAAATAACGAAAATTTATATGTGCCAACCTACTATGCCATAAAATTGAAGACTCGACAGTATAAGCAGAACTAGAAATATTATTATTGATACTCGGTTGATACATGCCATCATTGGCATAACCCTTCCCAACAAACAGCCCATTTTTCGACAGGATAACCTTGTCGGATTCAAACAAAACCCGAAACCCCCTCTTACAAAGTAAATCAATAGAAACTAGGTTCTTCCTAATTTCGGGTATAAATAACACATTAAGAAGAGTTATCTTCTTTCCAGAAGTGAAGTCTATCTCCACCGTGCCTTTTCCAGCAACCTTTGCAAGAGCATTATTCGCCATCGGGACCTCTTGAACACTTGAGTCAACAATTTCTTCAAATTGCTTGAACATGTATTTGTCCTTACACACATGAACAGTTGCTCCAGAATCTATCCACCAACTGGATTGGACAGTGGTAGAATTAATTTCAGAAACCATAGCCATAGCATCATTTATTTCAGAAATTTCCATGTTCGAAAACATGTTCGAAATCATGGCTACATAATTTTCTTCAACCAGATTTGCATCTGCTTTCACCACCGGAATGTTCTTGTCCTTTGAAAAGCTCTTACGTTGAAAGCAATCCTTGGCGTAGTGTCCCTGTTTGCCACATACAAAACAGCAACCCTTTTGCTTCTTTTGTGTTCTCTTGAATTTATGCCCCCCGCTTTTTACTTTGAAGTTCTGGCCGAGTTTCCGTTTTTATCCACAAAATTCACCTTGGAATTATACAAAACAGAATTATCACGTGAACGTGACTCTTCCTCAATGCGAAGATGTTTCTGTATTTGCTCCAAAGTAAAGTCCTCCGACTTGTGAATCAGCCTTTTTCCATAGTCTTTCCAACTTGGAGGCAATTTCGCAATAATTGCTCCAACTTGAAAAGCTTCTGGAATATCAATCTTGAGAGCACGAATCTTATTCACAATCACTTGCAATTCATGGACTTGTTCCAGCAAGGGCTTAGTATCAATAAACTTGTAATCAAAATACTTTGCAATTAGATATTTGTTGGTACCTTGCTCCTCCGCTTTGTACTTGAATTCCAGTGCATTCCAAATTTCTCTGGCCGACTTCATTTCAGTGAATAAGTCGTACAGACGATCGGAGAGTGTGTTCAGAATGTGTCCTCGACAAAGTAATTCATCCTCCGCACGTTTCTTCTTTTCCTTATTAACCCTCTCAATGGCTTCTGCACTTGGCTGTCCTCCATCGAAAGTAGGCGTAGGATCTTCTATAGGCGCCAAGTTAGGATCCAGAATGTAGGAGATCTTCGAGCGGTGAGTAAGAACATCATCTTGTCCCTCCAGCGAGCAAAATTGTTCCCATCGAACCGGTCTAGTTTGACCATATCTTGATTCATAACTTTGATTGTCTCCGACTCCATTGCAGCAAAATAAATCCTTAAAATTGTTGTAAAAATAAGTCTGCGAAATGGGTAGAACAATGAAATCGGATCGAGTAAAAACAACTCGGACTTTGAGGCGTGATATCACTTTCTTTAAGGATTTATTTGCCCCACTACGTTGCTAATGGTCACCGGCAAATTTCCTCCAGGATACAACAAAGTCTCAAGTGAGAATACTAGATAGCAATTCTAATATTTCTCCAGGGTCTCTCTAAGAAAAACAATCGAAAAATTGGCTGCAGTTTTTTCAGAAAGAAGACTCGAAAATTGACCACTTTTTCTTTCCGAAAATGACAAGTATTTATATGAAACGGTCTTGCAACTCTTCGTGAAAATTGCGAACAAACATGTCTTTAGAAAATTGTTCGGATAAACCAACGCGACTCTTCGGAAGAAGTCGAAATGAAAGAAACGAACAATTGCAATCCTTCGGATAAATTAAAAAACCGAATAAGTAATTTTCCAAAGGTTGTCTTGAAAAGGCACAAATAAAATTCGAATATAAATATATATATTTAAATAGAATTTCGAATTTTCATTTACATTTCATTTCCGAAATTCTCAAATTAAAAGGCAACCTTTGAACTAAAATATAAAATAAAATAAAATAAATAAATAAAAAGCAAGGGATTAATGCTAATTAAACCGCGGGCGCGCAGGCGTGCAAAGTGCTAAGTGCGCCAAATAATCGCGCCAAAATCGCGCAATTATCCGCGCACCCGCACGCGGGTATGGTGGGTCTAGCCCCGCCTAATCACTCCTTTAACTACAAAAGGAAATTCCTCATTAATAAACTAATCCTCCTGCTCCCACCTTTTCTATGTGGGACAAAGTAAAAAGCACTTATTTTGTTTTAACAAACAAAATTCCAACACTGACAACTACCTTGTTCCCTCCATTTGAGACGACAAGCTTCAGAAAAACTGAAAGCTAATGGAAGCAAGAAAGAAAGAAAGCGAGGACCCTTTTTCACTTGCATGAAACACGAGGATATAATAAAATTCAAGGGAAACAAGATAGAGAGACTTACGATATCGCCGCGTGAGATCTTCATCCTCGTCAGAGCGGAGGCGAGTTTCAAACACCTTTCATGGGTCTGTCTCCATGTGTACCTCGTATTGCCGAAGACAATGGAAACCTTGTCGCTATAGACGAAAGCTGCTCTCTCTAAGAAGCTTATGGGAGTCAAAGGCACGTAGTTCGCGGGGCCCTGGAGCAAACCTTCCATGATCTTTCTCTATACGTGTGTTTGGGGTCTCTAGCTTGCGAGACAAGTGAGCATGGTCATATGCATCCGCATAGAGAATTTATATCGCTGAACCTAGCAAGCGAATATCCGAGTTGGACCATTTTCCATATATATAAAAGGCTAAGAAAGAAGCGGGAATCACTGCGAGAATCGTAATGGAGGGAGAGATAATGCACTAATGAAGGCACTGATGAAGGCACTAATGAAGGCCTTTTAAGGATAGGCGTGTTGGATACCTCTCAAAATATCTTGCATAAAATAAGCTGCTAATCTCCGTAATGAAGTTTGCATATCGATCTTAATGTGCATGTTTATGTCACAGAGAGAGAGAGAGAGAGAGAGAGGGAGGGAGGGAGGGTGGGAGGGTGGGAGGGGAAGGAAGGAAGGAGCCAGGAAACAGCAACAACGTGGACGAATATGGAGTATGACGAACAAAAGAACACAATTAAACTTCATCACATTGTTGTAGATGGTTCTAGATGGATATTTGACGAAGTATCATTAATTTAATGTTATGATAAGAATAACTCAAAACAGATCTTGATAGATATGACCAATCATAGTTAAAAATGCTCTAAATTTCTATAATTTTTAAGTAATCACGCGACATGTCAAAGGTCTCGCTTATTGGGGCTTTATCATTGTCGAGTAGTGGAAAGTTTGGAAAATAACAAATCAAGGACATGGCATGAGTGCAATAACAGTTTATTGTGGGATAATTACCAAAAAGAAAAAAGTCCTAGATCTATTGTACAAATGCCAATACTAAAATCTTTTAATTCATCCAATTGAGTATTTTTGACAATTTGCCAATGTAGCAATTCTAGCTAATTTTAGTTGGCAATCACAAGCATGGACAAATTTATTTATGATTTTTCTAAATTTTTTTTTTTTTCCTCCTTGGTTGCCATTGCCAGCAATTGACCATAGAGGAGGGTCGGGAGGGCCGACCTCACTAGCCTTGAGCTCTAGAGGCTTGACCTCACCATCTAGCTAGGGTGAGCCTTGCCTGAGGCTAGTCATCTACCATCTCTGAAGCTCGGTGACAATTGGAGGAAGATTGAAAAAAAAAATTATATATTTTGAAAAAAAATTAAAAAATCAAAGAAATCGTCTATGTCAACACCCATTGTCCTACATTGTAGATTGTCAAAATGTTTAGGTTATAGTTGATCAAATTGAAGAGTTTATGATTGATTTGGCATCCTTACAATACGTTTAGGAGTTTACTTTTATGTAATTTTCCCAGAGCAAGATGAGAACGTGTTGTTGACTTCTTATATAACCATTTCACCCTCCACTCAATTAAGGGTAGAGGAAAACGTTGTCCTTAAAAATACAAGTCGACATGATGCGAATGTCAAGGGGTCAGGGTCGAAATTCATAAGTGAACAAAGAATATATAGAAATTTTAACTTCCATTCCTTCTACTTGTACGCGGTTGCTGAAAATTTTGCGCTTGATTTCTTTTGTAAGACAAAGCTCCTTCGAGAATGGTCGCCGTAGCGAACGCGGCGTGCCGATGTTCCAAGTGAAACTTTCTTCGATATCCATTAAAATGATGAATGGCGATACGACTATAAGTTTGACAATGAGCAATTTAAACGTGTATTTGTTTTGACTCAAGTATTAAAATATTATTTCCTCTACATCCCATCAAAATGGAAAAAGAGAAAATTCCACTTGACATTAAGGGTGCGTTTGTATCGCGGAATACATTTTCGGGAAACATTTTCCTCATTTTCCGGCGTTTGGGTCGCTTAGGAAAATGAGTCAATGGAAAACGTTTTCCTAATCAACGGAAAATGTTTTCCTAGCAAAGCTTAAATTCAGGAAAATGATTTCCCCTTTGAAATGACCAGAAAACGTTTTCCGAATCTACCAAAGCTTAGATTTGATGCTTGGTTTACAAACAATTATTCTTATAAAAATGTATTTAAACAAAATTGAATTTGAATTTTTATATTTAAAAAAATAAAATTTGGATTTTTTTAAAAAAAAACAGAAAATTCGAATTTGCTTCTTTTTCTTTTTACTTCTTCTTCACCTGTTACAGGCCACAAGGACGGCCAGTGAGTTTTTGCTTCTTCATTTTTGTTTTTGTGATGAAATGTGATTATTTTTTAATGGGATTCAAACGGCAGAAAACATTTTCAATTATACATCGCCAAATAAAGGAAAACAAACCGTATTCTAGGAAAATGCTTTCCTTTATCATTGAGTTTTCCGTGAAACAAACGCACCCTAAATGTCAATCAAGATTTTCTTAAAGATTGAGATATTCAAATTCAACTAGAATTAGGAGCTCAAACGGTACAAGAAGACTCAGCCAGTCTTAACCTAGAAGTGAGTAGATTTGGCATGAGGGCTCGGGTGGGGTCCACATGAGCTCGAGCTTTTCCATAACCCCGACATGCTTGTCCCGAGACGAACTTGCGAGCCTAGCCTAGTTTTTAAGCGCACCTAATATGAGAAAGCATGGGGGCGTATATTTTTGGATTTTTTTTTCAGCCGAAGAAGACATAAATATAACTGGAAAAGTAATTTAAAAAGACAAAAAATAAAAGGCAACGTAACTTTGTATGTACTTAGTTTGTAATTCTGGACACAGGCATGGAGATCGGACTATATGAAGATCCATGAAACATTTTTCAAGTTTTGTGAACCGATTAAGCTTAGGCATTTGGCCTATGCAACTCACTCAAAGCTGTTTGTATGTAATTCATAAAATTAGAACAAATGATTTTCATCTCCTAATTTGGAAATTCCCAAACACCCCTACCAAATGTGCCACCCCTCAAAGGCAGAGAGCCCGGCCTCGTTCCAGATTTGTTAAAAGTTCTATTTTCAAAGCTATTTTTGTTAGAGAAACTTGGAGACCTTTTAAGAGCGTCCTCCAAGAGAATTATGAGCGAGTGAATACTCTCCACTTTTATAATTGATTATTGCACAATTGGGTGTTTTTATGATAGGGAAACACTTGAATGTGAGCATTATAAATTATTGTAATCTTCTCTTTGTCATTTATTGTAAAACCATCTGATTGATCTTTTTTTAGGTCAGACACATCACCAAACCACATGAATTCTGTGTTAATCTATTATTTCCAAAATTAATTTCTTACTCGAAAAGTTTAATTTATTCGTTCCAACGCCTTAGTCGCACTTTTAATAGTTCATCCTTCTCGAATATGACTTGGTAAAAAGGAAATTTTCGTCCTTGGTGACGGTGGCCAGAGTCCATGGACTAAAAAAAGATGCACCAAAACTTCCAAGTTTGCTCGAATCAACTCCGGGATCCGTGAATCTTTCTAGGAACGCGTGATATCTCAATCGACCAGTCTTCCGCGTGCTGCCTTTCCCCCCTTGTACAAAAGTCGGACTTTGCAACTCCGTCGTGAGACCCAATACTTGCATCTGCTGCAGAGTTTTTTAAAAGATCCTAATTCCTACTCCTGATCCAGTACAGCGTGTTCGTCAGACTCATTCCAATAGCAACGTGCTTCGATCGTCTCTTTGTCCTTCAAATCAAAAATATAATACAGGTCAAAGTTTCTACGCAGAAATCATTTGATATTTCTTTCTATTCTGATCGCATGTATTCCCATCATGTGTCAAAGTATCTCACGTTACTCTTTAGGAGAAATTTATGACGGGTTTGTTGGGAAGCTTCACTTAGGGAGATTGCCAAGGGAAAGGTTCAAGTTTGAGATGGTAAATATATATCTAATTGAATCCTCACTATCATTTAAAAGTTTAAGACGATGAGTAATAAGCTAACTGTGGTATATTAATGCTTTAATTTATGCCACATCCTTGATATGGAACTTCTTTTGAATAACATTTTCACATTTTCACCTCAACAAATCTCCCATCACCTGTGGGGCTTTTTGTGTCTGGACCGTTCCCTCAATGCATGTATCCTTCCACACCTGCATTATCTTGACTCGGATCTCCATCTTAGCCCAACCAAGTTTGGTAGGAGCACAACATTTGACTTGACTCATCCTCAATTGCCTTGTGCGACCAGGCTCAACATAAATGCGATTGCAACCTCGAGTCTTCACTGACATAATATGCATGCTTAAGTAGAGTCGGGCGGAACCTTTGTTGCCTGATGGGAACTTCCCCCATATTGCTATCAATGTCTTCATGTCGCACGACCTCTTAACATTACACCACTGAATCCCCAATCCTTTGCTTGCTGTGCAGTGTCAGTACCAATATCCACTAATCGTTGTTTCCAGATACGGTTGCCGGTTGACATCTCTTCTAATTCGTCGATACGAGAAGCAAATTGTTGTGTGGAGGAATCAATATCTCGACATAAGCCAAGAAGCAAATTGCATGCATCCTGGCTCCCGAGAAGTTACATATGAGATTATTTTCCTTGAGGTCTTTGCCTAACGGCAATCGGCAAATGTTAGGCCCACCCCGTTCCCTCCAAATTTTACAATTCCTTTCCTTGAGATATACCTATCTTGGAACTCACTACTTATTTCCATATTTACTAATCAATATAAGACACATTCTTAACTATTATCAAGGATCCACTCTCTCTTGTCAAACTAGTAGACACACATTGTCTTAGAATTAAGAGTCATCTTGTCCCACATCAAAATGATGTAAGTGCGCACATGGATGAGATTTAGTACTAATCAACGATCATTATTTTTTATTTATTGAAAAATTCAAATTTATTTTTATAAAAATTAACTATAGCATTGCGATTGTTCATAAAGAAGTTATCATTATATTTTTATTTTTTTATTTATTTAATTCCAAAATTTTGATATATCTTTTCAATGTAATCTTTGAGTTTGTATTTGTTCATTTTGCATTTTCAGAAGGGTTGCCTCTGTTCAAAAGACACAGATAAGTACATTAGTTTTTGGGATTAATTTTGGCAAAGTCTTTTTGAGTATTCTTCTCGAAGAACAATAGCCATCATTTTTAATTATTTCCCTTGAGAGACATTGGAGAAATACTAGTATTTTTATCTAGTATTCTCATTAATACTTTATTGTATTTTGGAGGAAATTTGTTGATGATCATTAGCAATATTGTGCAGCAAATAATTCATTAAAGAAAGTGATATAATCCCTCAAAGTCCGACTTCATTATTCTTCCCAATCATTTGTTAATTTTTTCCAACAATTTTAAGGAATTATTTGTGCAATAATGGAGTCAGAGCTGAAGGAAGTATAGGCCCATGGTGGCTCATGATCGGGCAATCCTCGAGATGTCGTTCATGGATTGCGGATCTTTCTCTTCTCTTCCCCATCATGACGTGCCTCTCAGATGAAATATGTTAAAGAAAAGTGAGTCAAATTAGGAAATCGAATTTCTTCATTTGCTTCAAATTCTTCAACAATCGTTTTTTTTTTCAAGATTTTGCTATGAATAAAGATGTCTTCCTCTTTCTTATCGTGAAAATCATGAAGATCCAAAGATCCCTATTTTTGAATTTCCAAATGAAGAATTACATTATCGCCTATAGTTGGTATCAAGGGTAAGTTTAGGATCTCATGATTTTTCTGATTATTGGAATATGTATGGTTTATGGATACGAACAAAACAAGAAAAGATAGAAACTTTGTTGGTTGCTCTTCTAGGCCTCCAAGGAAGTTGAGAGGGCGCTGTTTCTTCTAGATCGATGACTGCAACTCTTCAAGGATGCAGATTTTGAAAAGCTCCAACTCTTCAAGAACGGAGTGAAAACTCTTCTAGGTTTTCAATGGTATGAACTCTACAAGGTTCATGATACTTGCTTGAAAGTAAAGTTTTCATTCATCAAAATTCGTCTATCTTATACAAGGAATTGGATGACTTATATCTTCAAAGAAATAAAGACAGAGCATTGAAACTAGGAAAACATTGAATCTAGAAAGTCAAAACCGAGAAACTTAAAAGCATTAAAGAACTCTTAAACTAGAAAAAAAGAAAAAGAAAAGAGCATAGAAACTAGAAAGTAGTAAAAGCATAACGTCTTCATGGCTCCCAAGGTGTCTTCTTTCAAGCTTCCGAGATGGACTCAAGATATCGATACGGCTTCTTGGTTGAATTGACAACTTCATCGAATTTCATCGACAATCGACTACTTCATCGATAAGAGGTTTCGTCGAGCTTGAATGCAGGCCGATCTTCTTGGTCGAGAGAGTTGATTTTCAATGCGTGCTGCATCATATATCTTGGGAGAGTAAGAAATAAACATGTATAACTCACTCAACGATGGATCTGAATTCATTACTTTAGCAATAACAAAGAAAGAGGCTGAATAGATTAGGAAATTGTTGTTAGATATCAAATTATGGCCTAGTCCTATGCCACCTATTTTTATTCATTGTGATAGTCATGCTGCTTTTGTAATAATTTATAGTAGCAGTTATATTGATAAATCTAAACATATTAGTCTAAGATATGAGTACATAAGATAACTGATTGAAGATAGTACCATAACAAATGTTTACGTGAGGTCAAGTAAGAATCTAACTAATCCCTTGACAAGGGCTTTACCAAGTGACATGGTAAATATGACCTTATAAGAAATGGGGTTGAAACCCTTTATTTAAAATCACCAGTAATAATAACCCGACATTTTTCTAAAACATTACTAGTTACAAATTTAATGGGTAAAAATAAGTTATTGAAATTGATTGTTTAATACTCACATTAGCCTTGATATGTTTGTTATATTTTATAGGCTGAGTTGAATTTTTAATGAAGTATAACACAAGTTAGTAGAATGTTATTTGTAACAGAAAGATATGGTAAATACTTTATGTATATGAGCTTAAAAGTGATGCCTCTTTTTATGAAAGTTAGAATTGCATTTTAAAGAGCTCATGAAGTAGGTACAAGCACAAGGCCATAATAGTGATAAGTAAATTAGAACATGTCACTAAAACAAGAGACTAGTATATGTGTAGTATGTTCAAATCTATTATTTAAAGTACAAAGTTAAAGCTGAGCTATTTGTTATTTTTATAGAGTTTTGAACTACTTGCACTAAATAAATGTTTAATTTGAAAGAGACCTTTATCTATGTATATTAATCTCATGAAAATTTTGGCTGTATATTTTTAACTTTTAACTTTTGTTTTTGTTTTACAAACAAAATGGGGGATTGTTGGTATTTTGTTTGTAGATAAATTAAAAGGTGCCTTGTCCGGTATCAAAAAAATGTGAGTGTGCACATGGATAAGATTTAATACTAATTAATAATCATTATTTTTTATTTATTGAAAAATTCATTTTTTTAATAAAAATTAACCATACTTGTTCACAAAGGAGTTACGATTCTTTTTAATTTATTCTTCATTTAGTTCTGAATTTTTTTATTATTTCTTTTCAACATAACGCTTGAAAGTATTTTTCATTTTGCAACCTTTTTAGAAGGGTTGCCTCTCTTCAAAATACAGAGATAAGTACATTAGTTTTTAGGGTCAATTTTTATAAAGTATTTTCGAGTATTCTCTTCAAAAAAACAACGGCCATTATGTTCAATTTTTTCTCTTGAGATATTCTGGAGAAATACTAGAATTGTTATCTAGTATTTTCATTGAAACATTGTTGTGTTCTAGATGAAATTTGCCAATTATTGTTAGCAACGTTGTGGGGTAAATGATTCCTTAAAGAAAATGATATCATGCCTCAAAATCTGACTTCATTCTTCTTCCCAATGATTGGTCATATTTTTCCCAACACATTTAATAAGGTCCAACATATCTCTAGTTTCCATTTTAGCTCATCTAAAATCCATGATCCACTAGTCTCTAGTTGAATCGGTAGACACAAAATGTAGCATGACTCCCCCTATTAGCTTGTGGGACATCCATGTCCCTGCCCGATCTCTCCGCTTTCTTTGGCTTTAGGTAGTTCTTTGTAATTCTCCCTCTTTTTACAATTGTAGTATCTAAGAGCCTCTTTGTTAATTGGCTAAATAGTAACTAATTCTATTCTTTTGTTTCCGTTTAAAAAATAGAAATTCATTTGGTAACCTTTTTTCTTCACGGGAACAAATTTTTCTTAAAAATAGATTTGGAATAGACTCAAAAAATAGCAAAAAGTTGTTTCTTTGTTTACGGGGACTATTCTAGATTCAAGCCAATTTTTTTTTCTCTTTTCTTTTTTTTTTTTTTTTTTTTTTTTTTTTTTTTTTATTTTCTCTTCTTCTTCCTCATTGCAGATTGTCGACCACGATGATGACTAGTGATTGGCTGGGCGAGATTTGGCAACCTCGCCATAGCATCCCCAAGCCAAGGCGAGATCTAGTGAGGCTCGACCTCACCGGTGGCTAGGCGAGTAGGGGCCTGCATGGCAACGTTTCTGTTCCTCAAAATTTATGTTCTTTGGTTCCCCGGAACAAAAAAAACAGAAACCTGTTTGGTAAAAATTTGCTTCTTGTCCAGGAACAATTTCTAGAAATAAGCTGATTTTCTTTTTTAATTTTCTTTTATTTCCTTTTCTTGCCGTGACCATCGTCAACCGCCCGAAGCCACCGCCCGCCGCCGCCGGTCGCCGACCGCCGCCGCCCGGTCGACGGTCGCCGCCGCCGGTCGCTGGTCGCCCGGTTGCCGCCGGTCGCCGCCGTCGGTCGTCGGTCGCCGCTGCCGCCGCCGTCGCCGGTCGCTGGTCGCCGCCGCTCGCCGCCGGTCGCCCGGTCGCCGCCGGTTGCCGCCGCCGTTCGCCGGTCGCCGGCCGCCGACCGCCCGGTCGCCGACGCCGACCGCCGCTGCCGGCAGGTGGTCGTGCGGCGGCGGCGGCCGACGGGCCGGCGGCCACGACCCGGCGGGCGGCGGCGATCCGTCGGCAAGAATAAAAATGAATAAATACAAACAAGAAATTGTTGCGTTACCAAACGCATTTCTATTCTTTTCTATTCCAAGAGTAGAAATTTTGTGTCGTTACCAAACGGGTTCTTTTACTCAGAAATTGTTCCCCGGAGCAGAAATAGAAAAGAACCATTTCTGAAAAAAAACTCTTCCCGGGAAGAGAAGCGTTGCCATGCGCAGCCTAGGTCGCCCTTGGCCAAATTTGGGGAGGCCTACCTTGTATCGATTGGGTGAGGTCGAGCCTCACCAAGCCTCACCGGACCTTGCCCTTGCTTGGGGAGGCTTCAGCGAGGTTGCTAGACTTTGCGTAGCCGATCAACAGCCACTACCATTGCCATGGCCGGCGATTGGCTAGAGAAGAAGAAGATGAATGGAAAAAGAAAAAGAGAAAAAGGAAAAGAAAAAAGAGAGAAAAGAGAAAAATATAATAAAATTATTCAAAATTTAAAAGAAATTCTAATTTACAAAATAATTTGAGACTTTACCAAATACATTTCTATCTTGGGAATGGAAATTTTATATAGTTACCAATCACTTTTAAATACTCAGAAACTTATCCAAGAAAACAGAATAAAAAAGAATCATTTCTAAACATAAATTGTTCTCGGGAACATAATGGTTATCAAATGCATCCTCAAAAACCTTTTCTTCGCTCTAGTCATTATGTCCATTGTTAGAGCTCCTCTTGAAGTTCGTACGTCTAACCATCAGATCCTTAGCGCCACTTCTTTGATCGTTGCCTTGCAGTTTCTTCTGCCATTCATTCGAGAGCAATGCATACTCCACTTTCTCTACAGACATAATCTCACACCCTCTCATAAGAGAATCACAAAAGTGCTCAAAAGAATTGAGCAACGAACAATCATTGCAAGCGTAGACTAAAACAAAATGATTCCAACGATAAATAAATTAAAATAAACCAGACATGGTGGATTTATGTGGTTTGGGAGCGGGGCAAAGAATCAAGAAAGTCATAAGCATATCGTATTAATATCAATTTAGTTCTAAACATTTCAATCGAATCAATTTAGTCATATACATTTTCATGTTGGTATCAATTGAATTTATTTAGCCAATTTAAACCGAAATTGCAAACATGAACACCAGCCGTCCTAGACGATATGACTAATGCAAACATTTTATTTGATTTTTATACTTTTACCTTTTCTTATCTCCTTATTTCCCTCCACCAATCACCGACTCCATGATGGCCAGTAGAGGTTGTCGGCCATCGACAAGGGAAAGGGCTGGGATACCCTCGTCAGGCTTTGGTGAGAGTGCTCTTGCTAGATCTAATGAAGGGACCCTCACTCAGTGCTCGCTAAAGGTTGGCAAGGCCCTTTGCCATCTACGTGAGGCCACCCCGTTAGATCTAGCAAGGGGACTAGCTCTCACTAGAGGACGACCTCTAGTGATGACGAAGGGCCTTGCCTAGCCCTAGCCAGATCTAGCAAAGGGTGGCCTTATCCAACCCTCACTGATGGCCCGGTGACTTGTGCTAGCCATTGCAAAAGTTGGCGATTGGTTGAGGGAAAAAAGGAAGGAAGAAAAAAAATATTGAAAAAAATATTAAAATAATAAATAAAATGTTCATGTCGGTGTCGACCGTGCATCATAGGACAACTGGAGTTTATGTAAGCAATTTTCAGCTTAAATTGGCTAGATGAATTGGTACAATTGCGAAAATGTTTATAACTAAGTTAGCCTACTTGGAAGGTTTATGATCGAATTGTACTAACGCAATAAATTTAGGGCCTTTTTGGTACTTCTCCCTTTGGTAGTGTGCCTAAACTTTGGTATGATAAATTTTCATGATTTGGCGGTGTGCCTGTCATGGAAAAAGACCGATGAAATGAGTCTCCTATAATCGACCAAAATAGATTACGATAGCTCAATCACATTCACTCACTGGTGTGTCCCGAGCTGGATTACACTCAAGTAATGCTCCACAAGGACCAATCAAAAGAAATCTCTCACAAAAGGTTTCTCTTAGTGGCTTTCTAAAAGTATCTATGAGCTCGGCTTGGTGTAATGAGCAAAATAGGTCAAATCCCATATTTTATTTTCTAAAAAAGGAGCACTAGATGCTAACGTGGCAACCCGATATCCGAGTCACTATTAGTGGAAATCACCATTAAATAGTTATATACTATTTTATTCTTTTGCATGCCAACAAAGTAGGGATGTTTCATGCACGTCGGGAGGGGAAGGAACTCCGAAATTCCCTTTCTCTTTATTTAATCAATCTCATTCATCACGCTAATAATTACCCACTATAATAATACCCATTATACATTTTTCCTCGCTTTCTCAAGATACAATTACTCGCGTACAATGACATTGCACATTGCGAAAACGTCATAGCTGATTCATATCGAAAGAAGATAGGCAAATCTCTGCTGTGCCCTTGCAGGCGCTATATATTTGTCATTGCGCCAAGTTGCTCGACCAATCCGATTTGCAAATGAAAATCAGGTTATTTTGCTAGGACGCATTCAAAATCTCTTATATAGTATAACGAAGCTCCATGCAGATCTTAAGAAATAGCCAGTACTAAAAGCAGCCCCACAAATGCTTAGTGGCCAGCCAGCTCAGATGTGGCTGTATCGACCACGACGCGATTATAAATTAGCTAGATCGGACAAGGTACAAAAAGAATAAGAGAGTTTAGTATTGTGGCGACATCATGATTGGCCAATTTAGTTGGATATAGAAAGATGACCAGTGAAATAAAGAAAGACTTGGAAGCCAAAATGCGGAGAGGAAGGTGCTACGAGGTTTACTAAAAACCAAGTCAAAGGATTGTGATGTTGTAAGAGAGGAATGACGACGATTCCATCACTAACATCGATCGTGCTTCTTTTTATCTTTATTAGTACACACAATAAATAAATAAATGAATTGGGTCTGTTTTGTCGCCTTGAGTTCTGCTCCCACATTTTTTGTCTAAGGCGGTTTAATTTTGTCCTCTTTGGTACCTAAAGCGATAAGTTATGTTTTTGCCACCTTTGTCCTAAGGCGATAAATTATGATGGTCTTGCTTTTTTCCTTTTTCAGGTCAGCAAAAAAATTATATTTATTACTCAAAAAGATATATAAGAAGTACATAAACTTTTAAAGGAAAGCAAATCGAAGCAGATCCAAGCTCAGAGTACTACAAAACAAAGCAAAATTCAGAAAATAAGAAAAATCAACAAAGCACTAGAATGGTTAAGCACACTCATTTCGTAAGAATAGATCTATAATGTAAAACGATCAACAGCTAATTATCGAATCTCGTATCTTCATTAGTGAAGAGTACATGTCAGAAATTCCTTCTCTAGTAACTATGGCGTTGTTGTGTGCACCAAGGTTTGGTTTCCTCTACACCATCACTATACACAAACGATGAAAACAAGTTGAACAAACACAAATATAAGAAAAGAGCAATTCCTCAAGGTTTAACAAGATGCGGGAGCACCATTGAAACTAAAAACAGAGGATTTGCTCACGGACAAATCACATGGGTATAAAATTGCCATAAAAATATTGTGAAACTCCTAGATCTGAAGCAAATGACTTACACTGGAGCATAGCACGAGGGGTCAAATTCCCAAAGATATATTTATTAAACTCCTGGATCTAAACGAGGAGATGATAGCTCATAAATCTAGAACCAAATCGAGAGAGTTCAAACTCTCAGATTTAGAACTAAATCAAAAGAAGAAAGCTCTAGATTTAGATCAGAAGAAAAGAAAAATATAAGAAAAAACAAAAAAAAAAACTTAAACAAAATCAACAAGAGAGGGGGGAGGGTGAGACTAATTTAAACCCTCCCCAAGTTGAAGGTTGAAGAAGACAATGGAGAGAGAGAGGTGAAAGTAAGAGAAAAGTAAGATCGTCTTACTTTTTTTTTTTTTTTTTTTGTGCTCAGCAAGATCGCCTTACTTAAAAGGGAAGAAAAACTCTCTTTATTTTTGTCGGTATTGACTGGTTATGGGCAACAAAAACTCTTTCCATTTGTCGAGTCTATGGTTTTGTTGCCTTAGGTTTAACTTTCGGGTTAGGCACCAAAGACTATGAATAAATGGTTTTGTTTAATAAATTAATTGTTGCCGTATGTTTAAAATTCGAGTTAGGCACGGCGACGGAATATTTTTAGTTTCATTCTCTTAGACATTGGTCATATGTTTTTAAATAGAGTTTGGTTATAATTATTTATAAAAATTTGGTAACTTCGACCTGGTCATCACCATGACCTTGCCATGAGAGAATAGAAAAAAAAAAAAAAAAAAAAAACGCATTCTATTTTTTGTTGGTATTGACTGGCTAAAAGCAACAAAAAGTCTTTCCATTCGTCGAGTCTATGATTTTGTTGCCTTAGGTTTGAATTTCAGGTTAGGCACCAAAGACTATGAATAAATGGTTTTGTTTAGTAAATTAATTGCCGCCATATGTTTAAAATTTCGAGGTAGGCACAGCAATGTGTTGACACCTAATATTTAAAAATAATAATAAATTAAATAAAATTCGGTTTTTGAAAAATCTTTGTTGTTGAAAATATATTCTCATTTCAAAATTTAAAAAAAAAAAATTAACCGTTTGATTTTTGGAGCCATTTCTTTGTTGAAGAAGTTGAGTGAATATCGCCGGATCTTCAACAATTTCAAGTCTTTCCTCTATAAAAAGGAATGCGAGGTTTCGGAACGAGAGGGGGCTTCTCTTCATTGTTCGTCACGAAAAAAAATAGAAAATTGAAAGAGAGAAAAAGTGTGGGGGCAATTTCTCTTCGTCAAGGGAAAAAGAAAACAAAAAGGCAAAGTCAAGAGAAGCTTTTGCTTCGCAGAGAGTGCAGGGAATGTAGAGAGAGGAGGGAAGAAGAAGAAAAGTCAAAAGAAAAAGTGTACAGAAAGAGAGCAGAGAGAAGTGACGTGAGGGAGAGAGAAAAACAAAAAAAATAAAGAAAAAAGTTGTGCACTGTTGATCTTCTTCGTGGGTTTCTTCTCCGCGAGTCCCCACGTCGCTCCGCTGCAGCCCACGCTGCCGCGCCCCTGCGCCGCCCGCTGTCAGCCTCCATCTGCGAGCACCCGTGCCAGCCCTATTGCCGATGCTCATATCCGGACCTCCGTCGTGCCAATAGCCCGGCTCCATCGCTGCCTCTGTGTTCACCGAACGACGATTCTGACACCATCTCTGTCTCTTCTTGCTTTGACCTACCGGACGTCGAGCCGATGCTCCCTACAACCCGCCGATCCGGCCACCGTTCGCCTCCGCCCGGAACCGAAGCCCCGATGCCCTGTTCCGCCTCGTCGCCGCCGATCTGCAACACCGGGACCTTCGACTCACCGTGCAACGCCCGCGACCGACCCGCGACGACCCGACGCTGCTTCCCTCTGCCAAGCTCCGCCAAGACCGGACCCGACCGTTCTTTGCTGCAACCCGCGACACCGCGATTCCGAACCGGCCCACACCTCCGCTGTTGCTGCGTCCGCGACCACCCGTGCTCGACGCCCGACGACCGCACCTCTGCACCAGCGAGCTCGTCCCGACGCCTGCAGCGCCGACGT
The DNA here is from genome assembly GCF_016545825.1 of Eucalyptus grandis. Taxonomy (NCBI): domain Eukaryota; kingdom Viridiplantae; phylum Streptophyta; class Magnoliopsida; order Myrtales; family Myrtaceae; genus Eucalyptus; species Eucalyptus grandis. The sequence continues at coordinate 36,627,793 of NC_052620.1, read as the reverse complement.
CCTCCCTTGCTTTCCGTCTGCCGCCGGTGATAGCTCCGCCATTGCGCCCCATCCCGAGCCGCCATCGCCGCGCCGAACCGACGCCTGTGACCTGCCGTGATTTGCAGTGCCCATCACCGCACGCCTCCCCTTTTGCAGGTTGCCGTGCTGCCCTCCGACCCGCCGCCGGATTTCTCGCCGTGCTGCCCTCCCGGGCGACACCCGACGCCACCGCCTCGAGCTTCTGCTGCCGCCGCTCCTAATCCGAGCCTTCTGCCGTGCTCTCGACCTACCTTTGCCTCCCCTGTTTCGTTGCGGGGCCTTAGGTAGTTTATTTATTTTATTATTTTATTTTTTTCATGATACGTCAGCTTATTTTTAAGTCTCATTATTTGAATTGTAGTATTGTATGTTAATTATTTGTATTGTTTAGACATTATTCCTTAAGGCTTTATCCAAGATTTTTGTAATAATTAGTTTGATCCGAGAGACATCGGATCATTCTTCTAATTACATTAATTTTGGATTTCTTGGTGAAATTTTAATTGTTAAATCATAATAATTATTTAATTTGGTCCGTAAGACTTCGGACTAGATTATTTAATTATTTTGAGTTGTTGTGATGATTAGGGTTAAAATAATTGTTAATTTAACCTGTGAGACAACATGTTATTTTTTCAATTATTTTGATCCTTTATTTAGTGGCTATATTAATTGTTTAGATTTAACCCTAATTTAATAATTATTCAACCTAAAAAAAAAAAACTAAAAAGAAACTAAAAAAAAAAAATCAAAAATATTTAGAAATTGCATAAGCATATAGGACATTAGGGTTTAATATAATAGACACGTAGTTTAATTAATCAAATTTTCAGGATTATATTTCTAAGATTGCATTTTTAGATAATATTTTTAGGACTGCATTTTTAGATATTTTAAAAGAAATAAGTTAGGATTAGACTTAAATAGCCTTTTTAGAGTCTTAGATATAATTGGCACATTTTCATGTTCTCATTTTAAAAAAAAATAAAATAAAATAAAATAGTTTTCTAAGACGGAATAGGGTTTAAGTCAAATTAATCCCAAAAATGGATTAGAAAATTACTTTGGACAGCTTGAGTAGGGTTTTTATTAGTTTTGAATTTCAATAAAAAAAAAATACGAAAAATACAAAATTTAGGTGCATGTTAATTAGTTGTGTAATATGATCATTTAACTAGAATTTATTAGTAAAGTTAGGTCATAAGGTGCATAATAACTAGTTCGCATAATAGACCCATTTAATTAGAATTTCCACATTAATAAGATTAAGTCATTTAGTATTAAAATGCATTTTATAAAAGAATTCTAATTTTTAAGAAAATCAAAAAAAAAAATGACAACTTGCTTTATGTGATGCAGTTTATTTACTTGAATATTTTAAATAATGGATGAGCACCCGTGTGGTCACCACATTTGCATGTTAGTAACTTAGGTTAAAATAAATCAGCTGCTTGCAAAAAACATTTTGAAAAATTAAGAAGAAATGGTACCGAAAGGGCATTAGAAAAATTCTAGTGTAACCAAGTCCCCGTACCCTTAGTCTCTGGTTCGTAGGAGTAAAATAAATCTCCCTTTATTTTACTTAGGTGTCTAATCGACCTACCATAAACCGATTAGTGGCGACTCCTAATTAATAACATCTTGCATGTTAAATGTTTGAATCTTAAGTTGCGAATTGGTATGGGCTTGGGAGAGTCTGAGCTAAGTCTAAAAGCTTAGTAGTCCATTAACCTAGTTTTAGGTGGTGTACCCGCAAAAAATTAGGTCGCGACAGCTTGGCGACTCCGCTGGGGACTTGTGTTGAAAAACTTAGTGGACTTAGGCCAATTTTCTTTTAAAAATGTTTTTGTTTGGCAGCGAGGATCCCAGGTACGTCCCTAACCTTTCTAAGGTGTTAAATGTTCTTGCAGATGGGAGGTATAAGGGAGTAGTCTATGCTAACCTTTGTTTTGCAGGTTGGAGTGTGAGATTAATGATTTGTTTTTCCATGATTAGAAGTGTTGTTTGCATTTAAACTGTTGTGCACGATTTATTGTTTTTAGCACTACACTATTGCACACACAACCTGTGGCCAGACCTGGGCTGCGATAGGATTTCTAGGATGGTGTTGAGAAGGATACTTCCTCTAAAGCGAGACTGCTATGTAGAGGTTGACCTTCTCTTCCCCGAAAGTCTTTTCATGGTGTCAAATGTGTTTGTCCATATCCGCGAGACTGCGTGACTATTGGACATTCCATTCGACTGAGCCGGAGTTAGGGGGACCTGACATGTTAATGCGAGACTGCAACGGTCAGATCATCCTCTTAACTCCACTTTGTTAAGCCGTTTAGACAGAAATCGAGCCTCACTTTTCATGTGTGTGTCTATGTGATTGTCATCTATTTCCTGAAAGTAAGTTGTTTAAATTATTTGCAATTTATTTACTTCATTGTAATTTTGTCGGTCCATGACAATTAGGTTCCGTCGTCAGTCTTATTTTATATGCAATGGGGAAAACCGACGTACAATTCATTTCCACTCCCAAAAAAGAGCTCAAGAGGTGGTTGGATCAATTAGATCAAGATGGTCAGAGATATGTGAAAGCTAGGATCGCCCGACTTCTCCCGTTGTTAGAGATCAACATCCATTCTAGTGTTATACAGGCGTTGCCTCACTTCTGGTGTCCACAGACTTCCACCTTTGTGTTTGGTGAGTTCGAATTCACTCCAACGCTCGAAGAATATAGTATTGCCATTGGAATGCCCCTGGAAAAGGAACTTGTTAGGCCGCCTATCGGTATAGATTCTATCTCTGAATTATCTCAATTTTTAAAAATCGAAGCCGAAAGAGTAAGGAAAGTCGTCAAAGCTAACTGTTTTGCATGTCCATTTTCGTTCTTAGAAAAATGTTTTGCAGACCAACCAATGATTTCAAAAGCCAGGATTTTCATGTTAGCATTTTTGGGCTAATCGTTTTCCTTATCGAAAAAATGCCATTAATCCTGCAATTTCATGGGTGGTTAATTGGGTTTGTGATGGGCTAAATTATGTGAATATGATTTTAGCTGAAACATTTTTGTCATTAACCCGTTTCAAACAAAATGAGGAAAGGACAATGCGTGCCCTCCCTGAACTTTTGCAAATATGGTTTTTCTCCCACATAAGAGGGTTTGGGCACCTTATAAAACAATTCAGGATAGACGATTCTCGACATCCCATACAAAAATTTGCGGTTCTAGAACGTTTTTCCCCACATAAACAATATGCCCGTTGGATTAATTTTTTGAAAAACCCTAATCCTAAGGCATTCTTATGGCATACTAAATGGCTCCACATTGAGGAAGCTCGCTTTTCACACAAACATGATGGACCAATCCATTGCTGGGCTTTTCCGGTTCTACTTCCTATTATCCACATAGAGTGGCCCGTCAATACAAAGCTCTTCAAGAAATTCCTCCACCTCTCAGGACAGATTTGTTCCAAGTTCGTTTCATTCGAAAGGATTATGACTACTTCAATGAGATCCAGGAGATCATTACTACATGGAGCGAATGTTATCCAGAGAAGATTTTGGTGCCCATGAGACTGAAGGGTGAGGAGGAGATTCACCATGCATCGGCGTTCTACATCCAACAACACCGGATTCCTGCTGCCTTGCGTCCAGTAATCCCTGATGTGACCGAGAAGCCTACCCAACGAGCACAAATTGAGCATCTTAAGCGGAAAGTGGAAATGCTCGAAGCTGAAAATAACAAGTTTCGCAAGGCGTTGGGTTCCCGAAAGCATATAAAATGAGATATTTTGTTTTCTTAGTTCAATGTCTAGGGACTTTTATTTCAGTTCAGTGTTTTCAGTCTTTAGTTTGATGTTTAGGGACTTGAATTTCAATTCTTAGTTTAATGTTAGGAAGTTTGGTTCAATGTTTAAAATAAATCTTGAATAAAATCAAGCGATTAGATCATTGTCATGGACCAATCTCATTTATTATAATACTCACTGTATTTTTCTTAGGTGACAACACGGCTAACCTAAGATCACCAATCCGTACTCGTTCCAGAGCAACAATGGCTGATAACACCGAACAAACACGTGTTGCTGAACAAACTCGCATCGCTGCCCTCGAATCGAGATGAAGCAAGTTCTGAATGTTCTTGAGCAGCTCTCTAAGCAAATCGATTCTCTCCAAGCAAACACCGCTCCACCAGCACCGCAAGTTGAAGTAGTGTTACCACAACATGCTCCCATGGTTGATCCAAGAGATAAAGGCAAGAATACAGCTGATCCGAGAGATAAAGGCAAGAATACATCCACAGGTGACACATCAACCTCTAATGATGCTTCCAAGGAGAAAATTACTGACGTGCCTCAAATTGTTGTTGATGAGGAGGTACAAGTGATACCCTCGGCTGTACCGAAGACGGAACAAGAAAAACGCATGGCAAAAATCGAGGAGAAACTCAAGCAACTGCAGGGTTCGTTTATCCAAGGCCCAACTGATTTGTCCCACTATGCAAAGATCAAGATGCCAAAGAAGTTCAAAATGCCAGACTTTGAAAAGTATGATGGCACCTCTTGCCCGAAGATCCATCTGCAGACTTATGTGGTCAGGATGACCCAATATGTTGATAACATCCCCTTGATGATTCAACAATTTCAAGCAAGCCTAACAGGACCGGCATTGCAATGGTACATCATGAAAAAGATTAATCTGCTGGAGACTTGGGAGGATTTGACGGATGCCTTCTTCAAGCAATACAAGTATAATATTGATGTCACTCCCTCTCGAGAAGATTTACTTCGCACTGAGAAGAAGAGGACGGAATCTTTCAAGGCATATGTCACGAGATGGAGGACTGTAGCCGCTCAGATAACTCCAGAGCCGACAGAAAAGGAGCTGATGGATTTGTTCATGAAGACACTCCCGCCTGAGTATCGAAATCGAATCTGGGATCGACTGCCGAGTCATTCAATCGCCTAATCCCCGTTGGTGAGCGAATTGAAGTAGCATTACGTGATGGATGGGCGTCTGATCAAACCAGCTCATATGGAAGAGTCTCAATCAAGAAGGATAAGGAACTTGTAGCGGAGGTTAATGCAGCTTATATGCAGCCACCTCGCCCTACCCCGAACACCCATCAGGGAGGAGCACGACCATTCTTTGGCCAGCAGAAGAACTCTTCCAGGCGTCAATTTACGCCTCTTCCTAAGCCATTGTCAAAGATCTTGCCAACCCTTCAGAAGAAAGGATTACTCGCTAAAGAGCCTAAGCGACCTAATCCCAAGCGATTCCCCAACTATGATCCGTCCAAGACATGTGCTTATCATATGGGAGAGGTAGGGCATTCTGTTGATGATTGCTATACGCTGCAACATAAAATCCAAAATCTTTTGGATGCCAACGTGGTCTCATTCCGCGATGCACAGCCGAACATCCGAATAACCCACTCCCCGACCACCCGGAAAGTGTGAATACCATTTTCGGTTTTGATGCTTGAGCCCACCATGTTTCGAGATGATGCATGAGGAAGAAGAAGTGATGGACACCCTGGGGCAACCAAGTGGCAAATTCGATTACTATGTAAAGTATTCGGCTCCTTTCATCTCCTATTTCGACCCACGGGATATCATCCCAGATGGATGGGGTGGCATAGATGATCCCGCACCTCCAAAGATTGAGAGCTCTGATGATGCATTCGAAGGAATGACTGAATTGTTTGCCATCGACAAAGCTCGAGAGTAGGAAAATTTTAATTATTTACACACTCCTCTGCGCAGGAGTCTTTATTGCTTTCCATATTTGCATATTTGCATTTTCAATTCTAGGATTTCCCTTATCTCAATAATGTAATTTGCTTTTCATCCAATAAAATACATTGAGATTTTCGTGTTTTAAGGGCATGTTGAAGTATACCAAACTAGCCCTGTGATGAAATCCTACCAAAAAGAAAACGGCAAGGAGCTAATTCTGAAGGCTGGGCTTCTTCATGTTCCCTTGAAAAAATTTTCAAAATAAAATAATTTTCTAGCATACATCTAATTTACCATGTTTGTTTCATTTAATTATTTGCTTTATGTTTCAGGTGCAGCTCTGCGCGCATTTAAGGAATCTCTGTGAGCTCCCTTTGTAAAGAGGGGCAAGACACAGACACTTAACATCTTTGACTTTATCTTTTGATGTGCAAGAATAGAGCATGGCATTTTTTGATTTCACATGATATTGAACAATTCATCAATTCCACTTGAAATTTATCAAAATGGATAATTCAGTGAAAGATGTCAAATTTCTTAAACATGCTAAATGAGGTGTGAAAGGCAAGCCTAATCCCATACACAGTCCCCTGTCTATGCATTGTGACTGTGAGGTGAGTATGGAAACATTTTGTGTTTCAAGATGAAGAGTTTTCTTGCAAGAAGTACGGCAGCTGAAATGACGAGAGGCAATTCGTTTGTCTGTCCCAAACACTACAGATAATCCACTGTTTAACCCTTTTGAGCCCAAATACTTGAAGAATTTCTTTCATACTACCCCTGTCAAGGACCATCCCACATTGGGGCAAATGGAGGTAAGTTGACATTAAAGGAGAGTGAAATGGATAGAAATTTTCTTGCTCTCACTTGCATCAATCTTCAAGTCATGCTATTACATTAAATTCATGTGGTAATTTAAGTGCCTTAGGATGACGAAGAGCAGTTCTTTCTTTATCCTACACACTTGTATCCTTTGCATAGCCCACTTGAGCCTATGAATTCATTTCATGTCAAGCCCAGTTGGTGATCATTCCCCACACTGGGGCAAAATGAAAGACAATCATTCGAATAGCATGGTCTAAAATGCTGATGAAAGAAGACTGTGTGAGTCCAAAGAAAATAAGTGCAAAAAAATAAGGGGCATGAAAAAGCAGTGTGCCTAGTAAAAGCAAGGCCAATGCCCATGAAAAGAAAAGAGAAATGACTGATGAATTTGGGGCATAATAAAAGAGCAGTGTGCTTGATAGATGCCCATCATCAAAGAAAATAATTTTGAGAAAAGATCTCCAGTTGAATAATCATTGGCATTGATGATAAACTCTTAAGCCAATAAAGAAATTTTTCAAGAAGACAATCCGTGGCGAAGAAAGCTAGTAGTAATGTCAAGATGATCACCAACTCTTACCCATTACACACATCTTTGAGCCTAACGATCCTTTCGTTTCTCAAACCCAAGAACCAAGCCTATGTTACGTCCCTTACAAAGTCTCTTCAGATTAAGGCACTTGAATTAACATAGGAATCCATATGTTTTAAGCATTGCTCGAAGAAGTGCGAGCAAGATTATTTCTTTCTCATTTTGCAGGGTTCTTGACTTGTAAACCCGGAGATGATTACAAAATTGTTCTTTCAATAGCCGTGACTCAAAGAGTCTCTTTTGCTAAGCCATTAACCAAACCCACATTACAATCCTTGTCAAAGACCTCTCGGATTGGTAAGGTTGTACTGATTGCAAGAAAATTCGAACTCTTGTCGACAAGATGATAATAAGATTGAGTGATATATTCCCGCATCAATGGTCGGGACAAATAACCCCTCATAAATGAGAGCGAGTGAAAAAGCCTTTTCACACCAAAAGCGTCTCATTTAGCATGTTCAAGAGATTCACACTATAACTGAAAATTTTCATTGTGATAATTTTTCCAGTAGAAGCTTGATAAAGCCATCATTGAATTTTTCCTCAAAGACCAAAAAATTGTCTTTGAAACCCTGAGTTTGTTCAGTCATCTTGGTGCTTGATGAGAATTCCAAGTACCCATTTATAAAATATTTTCAAATGTCTAGTGTGAACTTCAGATATTTGAACCCTTAAATGCTTGATATGACTTCCAAGTGTTTGTCTTTCCAAATGTCTGATGTGACTTCCAGATGTTTAGTAAAATATTTTCAAATGTCTAATGTGAACTCGAGATCTTTGAACCTTTAAAATGCTTGATGTGACTTCCAAGTATTTGTCTTTTCGAGCGTCTGATGTGATTTCCAGATGTTTTGAATTTTTGAGTACTTGATGCAATTTCCAGGTGCTTGGGATTTGATGAGAGTCCCAAATTCCCCAAAGATTTTTCTTCAGATTCAGTTTAATTTAGGCGACCGTAGAATGGTACGGGTCCTAAAACAACATTTATTGCTCTAACAGGCGACCGTAGAATGGTATGGGTCCTGGAAAAGCAGTTTCCCCATTCAGGCGACCATAGAATGGTACGGGTCCTGAAAAAAATCAATTCTCCGTCAAGGCGACCGTAGAATGGTACGGGTCCTCGACAACACCTATTCCCTATTTTAGGCGACCGTAGGATGGTACGGGTCCTAGAAAGTGAATTCCGTCAAGGCGACCGTAGAATGGTACGGGTCCTAGGCAAAACCCATTTTCCTATTCAGGCGACCGTAGAATGGTACGGGTCCTGGAAGGTAAATCCCGTTTAGGCGACCGTAGAATGGTACGGGTCCTAAAACAACATGTATTGCTCTAACAGGCGACCGTTGAATGGTATGGGTCCTGGAAAAGCAGTTTCCCCATTCAGGCGACCGTAGAATGGTACGGGTCCTGAAAAATCAATTCTCCGTCAAGGCGACCGTAGAGTGGTACGGGTCCTCGACAACACCTATTCCCTATTTTAGGCGACCGTAGAATGGTACGGGTCCTAGAAAGTGAATTCCGTCAAGGCGACCGTAGAATGGTACGGGTCCTAGGCAAAACCCATTTTCCTATTCAGGCGACCGTAGAATGGTACGGGTCCTGGAAGGTAAATCCCCGTTTAGGCGACCGTAGAATGGTACGAGTCCTAGACACAACCAAACACTGTCATACTGGGCGACCGTAGAATGGTACGGGTCCTGGGAAAACAGTTTCTTTGTAAAGTTATGTTACTATTTTAGGCGACCGTAGAATGGTACGGGTCCTGGACATGTAACACCGACAGCCTAGAACTACTCTATCCTTCTTGAAGGTAGGTTATTGCAGGTGCTTGGGATCTAATGAGAGTTCCGGATCTCTAAAGACTTTAAGCCTTTCAATTATCTGAAAAGATTTCCAGATGTTTGTCGTCTCGTAGGAATCATTTCACACCCGATAATACTTTTTGAATCTCCGATAAGTATGACAGTACGTGTTCTTCTTTGCATTTGCATTTCATTGAGCATAGACATTGAGTCCATTTCTTTCAAAAAAAAAAAAAAAAAAAAAAAAAAAAGAAAGAAAGGGTCATTACAATTAGCATTTGCATATTCATTTTGCATGATTTAAATTTAGGTGTCATTTATCTTTGAAGGAAACCTCTACGAGCTTCCTTTCAAAGAGGGGCAGCTGTTGACACCTAATATTTAAAAATAATAATAAATTAAATAAAATTCGGTTTTTGAAAAATCTTTGTTGTTGAAAATATATTCTCATTTCAAAATTTAAAAAAAAAATTAACCGTTTGATTTTTGGAGCCATTTCTTTGTTGAAGAAGTTGAGTGAATAACGCCGGATCTTCAACAATTTCAAGTCTTTCCTCTATAAAAAGGAATGCGAGGTTTCGGAACAGAGGGGGCTTCTCTTCATTGTTCGTCACGAAAAAAAAAATAGAAAATTGAAAGAGAAAAAAAGTGTGGGGGCAATTTCTCTTCGTCAAGGGAAAAAGAAAACAAAAAGGCAAAGTCAAGAGAAGCTTTTGCTTCTGCAGAGAGTGCAGGGAATGTAGAGAGAGGAGGGAAGAAGAAGAAAAGTCAAAAGAAAAAGTGTACAGAAAGAGAGCAGAGAGAAGTGACGTGAGGGAGAGAGAAAAACAAAAAAAATAAAGAAAAAAGTTGTGCACTGTTGATCTTCTTCGTGGGTTTCTTCTCCGCGAGTCCCCACGCGCTCCGCTGCAGCCCACGCTGCCGCGCCTGCGCCCCCGCTGTCGCCTCCATCTGCGAGCACCCGTGCCAGCCCTATTGCCGATGCTCATATCCGGACCTCCGTCGTGCCAATAGCCCGGCTCCATCGCTGCCTCGTGTTCACCGAACGACGATTCGACACCATCTCTGTCTCGCTGCTTTGACCTACTGGACGTCGAGCCGATGCTCCCTACAACCCGCCGATCCGGCCACCGTTCGCCTCCGCCCGGAACCCGAAGCCCCGATGCCCCCTGTTCCGCCTCGTCGCCGCCGATCCGCAACACCGGGACCTTCGACTCACCGTGCAACGCCCGCGACCGACCCGCGACGACCCGACGCTGCTTCCCTCGCTGAAGCTCCGCCAAGACTGGACCCGACCGTTCTTTGCCGCAACCCGCGACACCGCCGATTCCGAACCGGCCCACACCTCCGCCGTTTCTTTGCGTCCGCGACCACCCGGTGCTCGACGCCCGACGACCGCACCTCGCACCAGCGAGCTCGTCCCCGACGCCCGCAGCGCCGACGTCCTCCCTTGCTTTCCGTCTGCGCCGGTGATAGCTCCGCCATTGCGCCCCATCCCGAGCCGCCATCGCCGCGCCGAACCGACGCCCGTGACTGCCGTGATTTGCGGTGCCCATCACCGCACGCCTCGCCCCTTTTGCGGGTTGCCGTGCTGCCCTCCGACCCAGCCGCCGGATTTCTCGCCGTGCTGCCCTCCCGGGCGACACCCGACGCCACCGCCTCGAGCCTGGCTGCCGCCGCTCCTAATCTGAGCCTCGCTGCCGTGCTCTCGACCTACCTTTTGCCTCCCCTGTTTCTGTTGCAGGGCCTTAGGTAGTTTATTTATTTTATTATTTTATTTTTTTTCATGATACGTCAGCTTATTTTTAAGTCTCATTATTTGAATTGTAGTATTGTATGTTAATTATTTGTATTGTTTAGACATTATTCCTTAAGGCTTTATCCAAGATTTTTGTAATAATTAGTTTGATCCGAGAGACATCGGATCATTCTTCTAATTACATTAATTTTGGATTTCTTGGTGAAATTTTAATTGTTAAATCATAATAATTATTTAATTTGGTCCGTAAGACTTCGGACTAGATTATTTAATTATTTTGAGTTGTTGTGATGATTAGGGTTAAAATAATTGTTAATTTAACCTGTGAGACAACATGTTATTTTTTCAATTATTTTGATCCTTTATTTAGTGGCTATATTAATTGTTTAGATTTAACCCTAATTTAATAATTATTCAACCTAAAAAAAAAAAAAAAAAAAACTAAAAAGAAACTAAAAAAAAAAATCAAAAATATTTAGAAATTGCATAAGCATATAGGACATTAGGGTTTAATATAATAGACACGTAGTTTAATTAATCAAATTTTCAGGATTATATTTCTAAGATTGCATTTTTAGATAATATTTTTAGGACTGCATTTTTAGATATTTTAAAAGAAATAAGTTAGGATTAGACTTAAATAGCCTTTTTAGAGTCTTAGATATAATTGGCACATTTTCATGTTCTCATTTTAAAAAAATAAAATAAAATAAAATAGTTTTCTAAGACGGAATAGGGTTTAAGTCAAATTAATCCCAAAAATGGATTAGAAAATTACTTTGGACAGCTTGAGTAGGGTTTTTATTAGTTTTGAATTTCAATAAAAAAAAAAAATACGAAAAATACAAAATTTAGGTGCATGTTAATTAGTTGTGTAATATGATCATTTAACTAGAATTTATTAGTAAAGTTAGGTCATAAGGTGCATAATAACTAGTTCGCATAATAGACCCATTTAATTAGAATTTCCACATTAATAAGATTAAGTCATTTAGTATTAAAATGCATTTTATAAAAGAATTCTAATTTTTAAGAAAATCCAAAAAAAAAAAAAATGACAGCTTGCTTTATGTGATGCAGTTTATTTACTTGAATATTTTAAATAATGGATGAGCACCCGTGTGGTCACCACATTTGCATGTTAGTAACTTAGGTTAAAATAAATCAGCTGCTTGCAAAAAACATTTTGAAAAATTAAGAAGAAATGGTACCGAAAGGGCATTAGAAAAATTCTAGTGTAACCAAGTCCCCTACCCTTAGTCTCTGGTTCGTAGGAGTAAAATAAATCTCCTTTATTTTACTTAGGTGTCTAATCGACCTACCATAAACCGATTAGTGGCGACTCCTAATTAATAACATCTTGCATGTTAAATGTTTGAATCTTAAGTTGCGAATTGGTATGGGCTTGGGAGAGTCTCGAGCTAAGTCTAAAAGCTTAGTAGTCCATTAACCTAGTTTTAGGTGGTGTACCCGCAAAAAATTAGGTCGCGACACAATGGAATATTTTTAGTTTTATTCTCTTAGACATTGTTCAGATGTTTTTAATTAGAGTTTGATTATAATTATTTACAAAAATTTGGTCACTGCGACCTGGTCACCACCATGACCTTGCCATGAGAGAATAGGAAAAAAAGAAAAACTCTTTTTCTTTTTTGGTTGGTATTGACTGGCAAAGGGTGACAAAAACTCTTCCCATTTGTCAAGTCTATAGTTTTGCCGCCGTAGGTTTGAATTTCGGTTAGGCACCAAATACTATGAATAAATGGTTTTACTTAGTAAATTAATTATCGCCGTATATTTAAAATTTTGGGTTAGGCACGGCGACAGAATATTTTTAGTTTCATCTCTTAGACATTGCTCATATGTTTTTAATTAGAGTTTGATTGTAATTATTTATAAAAATCCGTTCACTCCGACCTCGTCACCACCATGACGTTGCCATGAGAAAATAGAAAAAGAGAGAAAAAAATTCTACAAAAACTCACCGAGGGGCGGCGGGCGACAAGCAAGATGGGCGGCGGGACAACGAGCAACAATGAGGAGTCGTGGGTGAGTGAGACTGTGTGTGAATACACTATGATTGTAAAATGCACTATAACCATACATAATTATAAATGGATAAAATAACAATTCACTATAATGAAAATGATTGGCAGATAATTATTGAATGTATTAATTTTTTAAAAACTTAATTCGAAATAATTGGCCGGCATTTAATATATCAATCATCTTTTCTTTTACAAAAGTAGAGAGTATTTTTAAAAACTAGGGTTACAAACTTTACATTGTAGCAAATATGCACACGCTCGCATGTATGCGAGAAATTGACATTTGAAAGTTTAAGTAAAGATATTATTTGTATGCAGTAAACATGGTATGTATGCTTCTTGCCATTCATTGTATTTTAGCTTTTGGTTCTGATTTTTTTCCGGTATTTAAATTTATTAGTACAAATTCTTAGAAATTTGTATAACTATCTAGTAATAAAAAATAATCGGTAATGATTTTACATGCTTCCCCTCCTAAAAAAAATTGGAAATGCTTATCCACTTTCTATGCATAACTCTCCTAATAATAACTCTCGTATTTTTTCTTCCATGTAAATAAAAATAATAATAAATATTTTATCTCTCCATCCAATTGAAGCTTGTGATCTCGTTATTAATTCATTGTGATATTGCACGAGAAATGAAAAATAATGCAAGCGGTAGTATTATTTTAAACTAAAAAGTAATTAAGTATACGATTTTATCAATGAGTTACTTATTTAGTAAAAGTAAAAGCAACCTTAGTTTAAACTTTCGATGGATAGATTCTGATTTATTTTATGGCTCGAAATATATATAGAAATTTATGGGCCAATTACCAATTCAATCTTAAACTAACTGTATGAATGCCAATTTAATCCAAAAATTTCAAATTTGACCAATGTGGTTTTAATCTTTTGTTTAAATTCCAATGTAATCATTCCAATTAATTATCAAAGAAAATTACTAACATGTGACAATCCATGCAAGATGTTGTTTCAAGTAAAATTGTCCACTTCAGTGTGCCATATTGGCTGGTCGATGATGACTGAATGTCACATCCATAATTTCCGATGACAATTGATTGAAAGGGTTCCATTGAAATTTGGCGCATTGTTTAGAACTAAGTTGGCAAAATTGAAAAATTTATTCATACAATAGTTTAGAATTTCATTGGAGGAAAGATTTAGAACTACATTAATAAAATTGAATGAACATCCATACAATAAAAAGGATTGATTTGATAATTCTCTCAATATTGATATGTAATTTTTAAAAAAATTAAAATAATATTGTAAAATTTGACGACAAATAAAAAGGTTATTATTCCCTTTTCAAAATGGTAAAAATAAACGGACACTTAGGATTACTCAAGATGGCTATGGTGGTAAACAAAGCTTATCATTTTGGTTCGATCTTCCATTTGAATGATCATATTATAAATTTCTAATCATGGCGATTGCTAATAGTGTGGACCTTAGTGATTCAGCTACTTGATATTCATTGGAATATGCAGAGCATTCGAAATTTATTAAAAATTAATCGGTTTTCTAATATTCTGCGTAATCGTTTTCACCCGGAGGAAGGGAAACATACATTGAGAGGCTAAGATAATTAGATTTTATGTGGCTTTAGCGCTAAATAGACCCACATAATTCAAAGACTAGCTAGTCTATGCCTCCAAAACTCAGAATTCCGCCAAATATCTAATTTTATAAAAAAAATTATATAAGGCACATAGTCAAGTATAAAACACATTTTATACAAAAAGTCATGGAATGGAATCTGTCATCCCTATTGAATTAAAAACCGATATCTGCCTGTACTGAATTTATCCTCCCTAACATAGTCAAGCGCTAGGCGACGGACAAAATTTCCATTTGAAAAACGTAGACCAATGCTATTTGTCGTATATCTTGACTGTACACGAAAAGGTAATATAGAAATTTCTTCTTCTTTTTTTTCCATTGAGGGGCCACCTATGTATCACATGCAAAGTAACCGACCTAAACGACACAAATAGGTTATAAAAGTCAACGCGTTCATGAATAATCATAGTCAAAGTTATGCAGCTTTGTTAGAAATTGAACATGGTAGTTGTCAATGTAAACCCAACACGGCTGCTCTTCATTGTTTCTATTGCAAAATCTCGAGGTCATCTTCATCTTCCCCCAAATTTTACCTCCAAGACTGAAATTGGCATTATAAGGGGCATCAGGGTTTGAGGATGAGGGGTTGATTAGGGGATTTTGGGAATAATTTCTGTGTAATGTGCAATAGAAAGAAACAATGATGGTAATCTAACAGAAAACAGCATTGTGTGTTGAAAATCCTTTCACGTCATGTTGTCGTTGTTATACATAAAATAACCAATGTTGATTGGACTATCATGTTAGATAAATCAGGCAAGAATTGCCTGATAGAACCTAGTTGCACTTTCCCCCCAAAGATTTAGGATTACTTGGTTTATTTAAAAATTTAAGACTTAGTTGATTTCTGCACAATAAGTTTAAGATTATGCAGTTTTCCCCTAACTTAACCTATGTAATATCCAAAGATGGGCTAGTCCTGGCCTCAAAACTCGAAAGATTGACAAAATTCTCATTGCATAAGGAAGTTATATAAGGTACACCGTTGGTGCTGTTTTCACACAAGCAATCATGAAATGGAGTCCTTTATTTACTAATTGAAATTACCAAAATCAATAATTTTATCTGTGCCCAGGACTCTACTTAGGTAATAATCTTTCCACCGCCAATGTCCTATATAAAAGTCCTAATATAAATATGATATTTCCTATATTGTATGAACTTGGAGTTCATCACTGCAAAGGTCAATCGCGCCATTTTGGAAGGTACCGGTCAAGAGGTAGAAGTCAAGCAAAATGTCTCTAAATTAAGGGGTTTCATTTTGCCAGCTTCAATTTAGCGGTTGAGCTCACATGTAGGAATCTGCCATTCTTCCAAGAATTAGTCATCCATGATATTCCGATCAAAATTCTTTGAACTCGTCAAAGTCAGCTCCCGATTAGTTAGATCTCTCTCTCTCTCTCATAATATAATATATAAGCATAATTCATACAAATAATAGTAATATCACATGTCATGATGCTATGATGTCACCTCATCAATCATATTTTTCCATCGATCATGTGGACATAACCCTTTTTAATGATTGTCCCGATTTGACATAAAAAAAATGTAATCCCCGAAAGTACTGCCATGTTTTTTTTTTTTTTCCATTCTGATACCGTGTTGGCAGCAATAGGGTTACACATTGTCTCATTCAAGAATTCAGTGGAGAAAGCGAAAAAGAAAAGGAAATAAAGTTGTCATCCTCATAGTGTAAGAATGCATGCAGCAGGACTAATCTAAAGCTTGAATTTGATGCCCATGACACGATGAAACTAAACGTTTGTTGTCATATAGAAAATTTCACCTCAATGGACCCGTATTTATTAAATGACGCCGTTATTATTAAGTAGTAATCAAATCGACAAATTTTCGCAATAATTAAATAACTATCCTGCGTTGAACACAACTTGATTCGCTTTTTGCAAGACTAAAGGATGAACCGTGAATCCCCCCTCAATACTGTCGACTCTGTTCATTAGAATTTGTGGAAGAAATCTATTTAAGATGAGAAGAAGATGGGGGTAGAGTTGGAGAAAAAACTAACCTTTGTGATTCATAGCAGGATTGATCCGATCATTAGTGTTCCTATGCCTTTGGCCGAAAAAAATCGATGATTCTAGATTCGATTCCCCATTATGGGAAACTCAGATTTTAAATGGGACGCCATGGAGGGGCGTTGTCGTCCTAGTTTTCCTCCAGAAGCCGACTAATTATGGTCGTGTCATTGGATGATGAAAAAGAAAAAAGCTAATCTTTATGTGATAACAATGCTTTGGAAATAGCTGTAGTAAATGTCTAAGCCACCATCTTTTCCATAACCAAATCTGACCATTTGAGAATACCCCCACACCTTCACCTCCTGGGCCTAAAAAGAATATGAACTCAGGCTTATGGCATAAGGCCCAACTACTATTGTAAGCCCAACTCTGCTGGTCGGTCAGTTCAAAGAGAGTTTTCCTAAGCTTTTGTTGTATGTGCACTGTTGCTATCATAAGCAAAATATCTTCACCAAAAGAATAAATCTCCTTCAGCCTTGCTAGATTATGTGTTCCAAGCACACATACCATCAATACATGACAGATTTCTAGTCGGATGTTTGAGTAATCAAATTATGAATCCATGTGAGTATTAAAACAAAGATAAGATACCTATGGTTAAATCTCCAAGTTGGTAACAAATTTCATCAGTAATTTTATATTAGCATCTCGTTAGTTACAGGTTTCTCAAGACCTGAATAAATTGCGGTCAAATTATTTGGAGTATGTAATTTTGATAAATGGATCGCCTTTATGTTCCATATAGAAAAACTTATAGGACATGTTTGGTAGATTGGATGATATAAAAGTTATCTTATTTGGCATTTGGAGGTCTATGTGGATCAGTATTAGCCCAGATACTATGCACGCATACGTGCGTACCTACGTACAGCTTCGCTCTATTATTTCTTGTGCATGCATGCAATGAAGCGTACAGAGAGAGAATATGCTCTTCATGCGAGTGAGAGAACATTCTGTCTCGGACGCTTCAAAACATTCAACGTTAGCCCTCCACGTACTGAGGTTTTGAATAGTCCCGACTTCAATCGCGATCGCCATGATTGCAGAAACTAAACCCCAACGCTTATCGCGCACGAGAAATTCACCATCGGCATTGGATCCCTGGTCCCATTCGCTGGCGCATCAAGAAATTTCAAAAGCATCTCTGGACACTAGATCTGGACGCCAGGACACCATGGTGTCATCTCTTTTCTCCGTGTTACGTGAAAAATCTCGAAACCTTACAAAAACCCACGTCGCCTTCCTGCGCCCTTAGCCTTATCTCCTCATCGCATCGATGAAAATGACCTACGTACAATCTCTCGAGACCCGATTCATTAGTATTCTACTTTAAAAAATAATTGGGTTAATATCCTGAAAAACCCCAAACCTAAGACACTTTCAACACAAATTTACCCAAAACTATTTTTTTGACCATGAAAAACCCCAAATTGGTATAACTGTAACAAATTTACCCCGACTGACTATAAAAACCCTAAACTTGTACATTTATGACAAATTTAACCCAAACTAATTTATTTGACTACAAAAAAACCCAAAAATGGTAAATTTGTGACAAATATACCTTATGCTAAATTGGATTAATACCACAACAAAATCACAAAAATTGTAAACGGTGACAAACGGAGCGTAAAATCTTAAATTGGTGAATCCTTGGTGGTCCCTGCACTCAAAAATCACCTCCTTAAGGTGGTAAGAGACAAAGCTGTCACTTATAGCAATGTTTTCCCTTCACCGAGGAACAAAAGACTTCAAAGAGGCTGGGGTTTAGATCCTGGGATTTTCTATAGTGATGCATTTCCTTAGAAAGATTTGTTCCCGTCTTCTTTCTGCTCCCGCATTCTCATTGTAGTCTGGAGGTTTGGCAGGATTAGGAGTCGGTTCTCTGGTTGGTGCTGGTTGTATCTTTCTTGTGGGTTGTTCCCTTGCCCTTTTTACAACGGATCCCCTTCACTTTTGCCTTGGCTAAGAGTGTAGGTTATGGATCCGTTCTTTGTACATTGGCAATCTCTTTTATATTATTATTACCTTTACCAAAAAAAAAAAAAAAAAATCTTAAATTGGTATACCCGTCAACTGCCACGTGTCATTTAACTTAATAATTTGATAATAAAATTTAACGAAAACTAACAGAGGGTAAATTTGTCACAAGTGTACCAGTTTATGGTAAATTTGTCAAAAGTATACCAGTTTGGGGTTTTGGTGGTTAAAAAAATAGTTTGGGGTAAATTTGTCACAAGTGTACCGGTTTGGGGTTTTTCAAGATATTAACCCAAAATAATTTTTATTCAGAAATAGTTTTTTATTATGTATCATAGTCGAGTTTCTGAGCATTCAACGTATTTAATAACTACATAAAAATTATATTTCCAAAATAAAAAGAAATATTAATGCATTTGGTACAATTTTCAATTTTTCTGTAACGTGAAATTTCTTTAATTTTTTTAATAATTTTATGAATATTTTATTTTCCTTCTCTTCTTCTTACTCCTCTTGCCAGTCTCTCGCCGGTCGTCGGCCATCATTGAACCCGACAACCAGCTAGGAAGAAGAAAGAAAAAAAAAGAAGAAAATAGCTTGATTATATCATTGTTCCCAAGAATCAAAAAGTTATCTTTTTTACTTCTTAATTCTATTTCAAATCTATTTCGAGAATAAATTTGTTCTCACGAGTAGAAAAATTAGCTGGCATTATTAATTGGATTTATGTTCTTCTTTTATTCTGGATAACCAAAAAATAGAAATAGCCAAGAGTTAACCATTTACCAAACAGGCTCCCACTCGCACTCGCACTCCCTTCGTTAACTTCTATATAAACCCACCCCTCACTTCGTCTCCAAACCACACATAACCGAGCCCCTCTCCCTCTCTCTCCCCCTCCTAAAGCAATCGCTCCGGCAAAGATGAGGTCGCTCTGGGCGGTCGCCCTCTTAGTTTCCTGCCTCGCTATCCTTGGTGCCAGCGTGCAACGAGGCAGCGACGTGAGCTCCGTCATCAGCAGAGCCCAGTTCGACCAGCTCCTCAAGCACCGGAACGACCAGGCCTGCCCCGCCAAGGGCTTCTACACTTACGATGCGTTCGTTGCCGCCGCAAGGTCCTTCCCAGGGTTCGGTACCACCGGCACCCGGGACACCAGGTACCGGGAAGTCACGGCTTTCTTGGCTCAGACCTCCCACGAAACCACAGGTACGAATTTAACGAGTCTGCAATGAGGCCGCCGCATGTACGTAAAACATTGCATGATATCGATACTGTCGGCTCTTGCAGGAGGATCGAAGGGCGCACCGGATGGACCCTACGCGAGGGGATACTGCTTCGTGGAAGAGCGGGACAGGTCGAAAGACTATTGCGATCCCAAATCTGGATGGCCGTGCGCTCCCGGCAGGAAATACTAAGGTCAAGGTCCGATTCAGATCACGCAGTAAGTCCCCTTCGTTCCGATGATTTCTTTGCCTCCGGTGCATGCGCTCATGCAAAAAAGAAAAGTCAAACGCTTCATTTCCACTGAGGATCACTGGCGAAATCGATAAAATGAACGTTGGACATAATTGATATCGATCGAAGTGGAAACTAAAATGTTGATACACTTGATAAGACATCCTTCATTTCCCTAATGACATGGACAAGGAAGTTTTGCGCACCTGTGGACTGATCGGACGATTTACATCAAAGCATTAACTAAGCTGCCGATTAGTACACAGCGAATCCTATCGCATCAACAAGAACAAGATGATTTCTCAAAGCATTAACTAAGCTACCACCGTACCACCGATGACGAACTATCTCTGTTACGCTTCACTTCACAACAACGGAAATATCCAAACGAAAGAGTTCTCCAAATCGACGAGCGTGCGGATGATTAAAAGAAAAGTCCGAGGTAAGAATGATTACGTGCTTCCAGGATTCTTCAGGCACCGCGACAGAGGGCAGCTCAGGGAGCGGCTGCGAGGCCAAGCTGGAGCAGAAAGAGTGAGAGCACGGCGAGAGCAAGCAGGAGAAGGAGGGAGGCGGAGTCAGGGTGCGGATGAAGCAGAACGCTGTCGGACGCCATCGAGGGGAAGGAGTGGCACAGAGCGAGGAGGTTGCAGAAGCCAGAAGCTGAAGCTGAAGCTGCCGCAACCACATCTCCGTCGCTCTCGGGAGAAGTGCCGTTGATGAGGAGGGGGAGCTATGCTTACATCAAAGTTAGAGAAATTGACGACAATCCGAATTATGCAATTACAGGACAAATAACACAGAAATACACAATTAGTTCAATTCTAGTTACTCTCGCAAGTAACTCTTCCGATGTTTTGTTCTTATGAAGCTGTGCTCGTTCTGTGGACCAACATTCGATCTCTCTCTCAGCAGACTTCTGCACCTTCCCTGTGGAATTTTTCAGCAAGTCCCTGAAAAACACCGCTTTCAGAACCATCGCCGCCTCTTCCAGCTGCTCCGCACAAAATTTTACTATCTTCTTCTCGTTGGAATAGTCCCCTTCCTTCAACTTCATGAATGCGCATGGGACTTGACCTGCAACAGCGTCGTTTTGAGCGACAATGCCGGCTTTTGCAACTTTCAGGTGGCTTAACAAGATGGCTTCTATGCGCAATGTGCTGATCCGCTCGTTCCTCGAGACTTGATGTCCCTAACTTGGTCAATCATCCGCATGCCGTACACCAAGATCCCCGGTCCTGTACCACCCGCCAGGAAAGGGCTCCCGGGTCGCCTCCAGGTTGCCAAAGCAGCCCATCATGAGGTTGTTCCTTGGAGCATGATTTCTCCAATTGTTTTTCCGTCGCTTGGAACGCTTAGCATCGTGGTCGGGTCCTTGACATCGACGAGGAGTTCTCTACATTTCAGGTTATGATCATCGTGGTCATTGTCCTCTTTATGGTGGTGTTGTGGTGACCTCAAGGGGCCGATGAGGGCGGGCCCTAGGGCTTCTTGTAAGAGTTTTCCTAATGTTGACTAAATTAATTAATATTGTAATTTATTGTTTTAACGATTACCTGAAATAGCTAGTACGAGTACCTAGAGGGGGGTGAATAGGTATATAAAAGAAATTTCTCGAAGCTTGCACGATATTTAAACAATTAGAGAATTTGCAACGATTAAAAATTCAATCGCAAGACTGAGTAAGGGAAAGAGAGAATTGAACACTCGCTTTATAGTGGTTCGGCTTGATTCAAGCCTACGTCCACTCTTTTCGCACCGACAGCCGATTGGCTGGATTCCACTATGATCAAAGAGTTGTTACGTGTTGATCTTCCTTGATTTCTAGGTGTAGATGATCTACCACACTCGCTCAAGGCGTTACCAAGTATAAACACACTCTGTGGCTAGTGTACAATTTCGCTCGCCTCGACTAACAATCAAGGATCTTCGTACTCTGGAATTTTTCTATCGATCACACACTTAAAACAACTAGAACATCTTCCTTTTATACTCCTTCATGCCATCATAGCCGTTGGCACTTACCAAAGGAATTCCTCCAATCTACCCGTTGGACGGAATCAATCAAGAAGATCATCCGAGCTATTTAAGGAATCGATGATAGCCCATCAATCTGTTCGCCCATACAATCGGGATCTCGGTTTCCAAGAATAGAATAATCCAAGATTATTTCGTCGACCATCGGATCTTCAATTGATCTTAGATAAGAATTAAAGAATCCGAAATGATTATCCAACCAAAGAATCTATTCCAGAGGATAGAATCAAATCCTCAACCATAAACCTCGACTTTGGATTTCCTTCAACACTGGATTAGAAAGACTGTCAGTGAGAATAATTTTGAGTCTTGAGTCTTGAGTCTTGAGATAACAAAGTCTTGAGACTATAAATTCTTGAGACTTTAACTATCGATATCCAGACTTAGATCGATAGAAATGTTTTGTCAGCTTCAAAATATTCTGGAAAGATTTCTCCAACAATCTCCCCTTTTTGATGGTGACAAAACTTTCTTGAAGATTTGAACAACTTTGACCCGCAAAAACATTTCTCAAGCAATATGGCTAACTCATAAAGATTAATAAACAACCAGACTCTGCATCCACAGCAAATTGGTTAGTCTTTCATGAGTAATACCATGTAACAATACTTGATATAAATGCAACCAGTCAAGCATCAAAATCCACAACCAATTCAGTCTAACACTCAAGTTCAAGTTCTCAAGTCATACTCAAAAATAAACATAAACACAAAAGTCACTTCAAATAAAGTTTTAAAATAATGTTTGTTCAAATTGGTTCTCCCCTTTTTTGTCATCATTAAAAAGAGGGTGAGAAAGGAGTCATGTCTCGCTTGGGAATGCGCACGATCCGAAATCCCCAATGGACTGGACTACTCCTTCGAGCTTCTTCAGATCTTCTCGCATGAGCTACCTCTTCTCTCTTCGCATTGGCTTGAAGTTGCAGAGCGAGGTCTTTGTATTTATCTTCCAGAGAGATCAAGATGCTTGTCCAAAGATGCTTCAAAGCTTGGATTTCACAGTCCCGAATATATATTTGGTTACGCATTTCCGGGAGAATATTCATGATACTACGAAGATCTACGTAATCATCCGTCATGTACCGGCATTGGCTTTCTCGGATGGTGTGTGTGCGACGATGGCGCTTCGAACGGTCCGCGCAGATTTGGAATCGTCGTATCATCTTCTTCGAGCAATTGAGAGACCCGAACTTCTTCCGGGTCTTCGGAGATTGTCTTAGATCTTCAGCATGAGGTGGAGACCTCTCTTGCTCGCTAACTCCCCTGTCTCTAGGACATCGAAAGGGGAAGAGTGATGATCATGCTCTTGATTTCCCTTCTCTCCAGATTTATCAGCAGACTGTTCTTTTTCTTCTTCTCCTTCTTCCTCAACTTCTTTCTCCTTCTCTCTCTGTTCTTCTTCTTCTCGCTCCGCTGAAGTTACGTCGGATAAGACACGAACGTCTTGTTCTTGTCAGTGCTGGAATAGTGGGATCTTCATCATCTTCATCCTCATCCTCATCCTCCAGGATAAGAGTTCTTTTCCTCTTTTTCGAAGAAGCACCAATGGCCTTCTTTCCTTTCCCTTTTGAAGCAGACTGGACTGGAGATTTCACTTTGAATTTCTCCATTGCCTTAGAGAGTTCTTGCAGACGCATCTTCATTAACATTTTCAGCCCTACCACCATCTTATCACACGTTCGAACACAAAAAGTATGTGGCAGTTCAATATTCGATGTCTGAAGATCTTGGTCACTGCACCGGGATAAGGCAATTGTCCTTTGTCTTTTGACACCGCTCTGTACATATGGAAAAGAATAGTGTGCGGGAGAGAAAACTTCCGTCCCGAGTTGATCGCATACATCAACTTTGCTTCGAAAGAGACACGAAGTCTTTGAAGTAGACTTAGGTCTCGAGACAATTGATCACAATCTTGTGAAGCACAATGTTGATGGCATTCATCCTGAATAGATAATTTTCTTATCTACATCCCTATCTTTGACAAGATCCGAGTAGTTCGAGCGGTGAGACTTTGATTGGGAGATAGCGTCCCCGTTCAACTCCAACTATGTCCGCCAACATATTCACATCTACCACATAGACTTTGTCTCGAACATCAATGAAATTCTATTCGCATCCAAAAAGCTAAGATTTGAATAGAAATAAGCGGTCGATGATCATACCCGTCTCGTAGAGTCGAGCGAAAAAGTCTCAAGTTGAAGCAAATTCAACTTCTCTCTTAGGTTCAAGTTGATGGAATCCGGAAGTCAAAATCGACACTTCTAGGGTTGATTACCCCTCTTTTCAACAGATCGTAATACACTTTTTCCCGATCCTTGGATTTAAACAAATCCATCCGATTTCCTTTCACCTTTGCCGCCACACCCATTTTAGGTTTAAATTCAAGGAACATTTTGTCATCATCGTTCCCGTCAATCGATTTTGTCCTGGCATACGAGGATCTCTTGGAATGTTCACAAGTGCTTCCTCTGCTTTTCCTTTCGGGGCAATTCCCCATTCCTCCATTTTCTTCAGAAAAAGATACTCATTCCCATAATTTTTGTCCTTAAGGAAGTCATCTATATAGTTCAATGGAGTACCTGTGCTTTTCAATGCACGATAAAGATTATACAAAAATGAGGGCTTTTGAACTCTTACTGGTCGGCATCCTCGATTATCTCTTCTTCCAGATTATGACTTGCACTTTGTGGGGCAGGAGATGCTGAATGACGTGGAGGAGAGCGAATCGGATTCTGTCGCTGACTTGGTAAGTCTTCTTCCTCAGTGAGATCGAAATGTGTCGGTCCCTTCTTCATTCTTTGTGGTCCCCCGTTTGCGATTCTTGATGATTTCCTCGAAGACGACATCTTTCTTTGTCTATTGGAGGATTCCTTCACTTGCTTTCCCAAGAAAAATGACCACTTTCTCGACGATGAACAAAGAGTAGAAACAGTATCGAGAGGAGAGTGCTTTTTAGGGTTTTGAAAATTGGGGAAAGGAAAAAAAAACTGTATATATATAACTCAGTTTTTGAAAAAGGAAGTTCAATCGGTGCAAGGAAAGTGAACGATTACTTCTTTTCAAAATCGATAACTGCCAAAATTATTAAACAAAAGATCGTACCTTTTCGAGTTAATTATAACTAAATGACAATTAGTACCTTTTAGATGAAATACAACTTACGGTCTTTAGCCATGAATGTCCGAGTCTCGGGACTTAGAGTCTAAGAGATCGAGTCTTAGAGTTGGTGAGTCTCTAGACTTTAACTTCTTCAAGCTTCAAAATGTTGAGTCTCGAGCGGATAAAGTCAAACTGATTCTTCTCCAAAGGCTTTGTGAATATGTCCGCTAGTTGACTTTTTGAATCAACAAATTGAATCGAGATTTCTCCATTTTGAATATGATCTCTAATAAAGTGATGTCGAATCTCAATATGCTTTGCTCTTGAATGAAGGATTGGATTTTTGGTGAGATTTATCGCACTTTGGTGTTGTCACATCTGATTTACGTGCATGAGTCTTCAATGCCAAAGTCTTGTAGCTGTTGTTTTATCCATAGAATTTGCAAACAAAGAGCTTCCAAGAGCTACATACTCGCTTACGTCGTTGAAAGAGCTACGGTGCTTTGCTTCCTCGAAAACCAAGACACCGTTCGTTTCCAAGTAGTTGACAAGTTCCGTAAGTGCTCTTTCTATCGACTCGCAAACCGCGCGATCTCGCATCCGAGTATCCTAGAAGATTAAAGTCTCCCCTCTTTGGATACCAAAGACCGATGCTTGAAGATGAAGCAACGTATTTGATAATTCGTTTCACGGCAATGAGATGTGATTCTCTAGGATCTGATTGAAACCTAGCACAGATACAAACACTAAACAAAATATCAGGTCTAGAAACGGTAAGATAAAGAAGTGAACCGATCATGCTCCC
Source organism: Eucalyptus grandis (assembly GCF_016545825.1). Classification (NCBI taxonomy): domain Eukaryota; kingdom Viridiplantae; phylum Streptophyta; class Magnoliopsida; order Myrtales; family Myrtaceae; genus Eucalyptus; species Eucalyptus grandis. The sequence goes on along the minus strand of NC_052620.1, from coordinate 36,601,975 downwards.
GTGCAGCTTTTGATCTACTTTCTTCCCTTCTTCATCCTTGTCTATCTTCGAGAACATGACATTGGTATGTCGATCTTTTTGCATTTTCCAATCCAAACCTTTTGACAAGATCATTCGCATATTTTTCTTGATGGATGAAAGTTCCTTCCTTCATTTGTTTCACTTGGAGTCCAAGAAAGAATGTTAACTCTCCCATCATACTCATTTCAAATTCATCCCGCATAGACTTAGAAAATTTCTTGCAAAGACTTTCATTAGAGGATCCAAAAATAATGTCATCAACATATATTTGAACAAGTAAAAAGTTTTTGTTTTCCTTTTTGATAAACAAAGTAGTATCTACTTTACCTTTGACAAAACCATTTTGTAATAAAAACTTACTTAGTCTGTCGTACCAAGCTCGAGGTGCTTGCTTTAGACCATACGAGCCTTTTCGGTCCGAAGACCGAGTCCGGCTTCTTTGGGTCTTCAAATCCAGGCGGTTGTTCCACATAAACTTCCTCATGGATAAATCCATTTAGGAAAGCACTTTTGACGTCCATTTGGAATAACCTGAAATTTTTGTAACAAGCAAACGCAAGTAATAGACGAATAGCTTCTAACCTTGCAACGGGTGCGTAAGTCTCGTCATAGTCTATTCCTTCTTCTTGCGTATACCCTTTGGCCACGAGTCTTGCTTTGTTTCGTACGACTTTTCCTTTTTCGTTCATTTTGTTCCTGAATACCCATTTGGTTCCAATAACAGTTTTACCTTTTGGTTTAGATGTCAATTCCCAGACATCATTGATTTTGAACTGTCTAAGCTCTTCTTGCATAGCTTCGATCCAGCTTTCATCGATAAAGCTTCTTCTATGCTTTTTGGTTCAATTTCGTAGATGAGAGCCACAGCACTAGATTCTTCATGCCTTTTTGATCTCGTGCGGATTCCTTCATTAAGTTCGCCAATAATAAGATCTTTGGGATGACTGGATTTGTGCTTCCAGCTTACCGGGTTGATGATCTCTTTCTTTATTTGATTCTCCATGAGCGTCTTGATGATGGACTTCCGAATCCGAGATGCTTCTTGAGATGTAGACATTTGAAGATCTAGAGCGGATTCGGTCTCTTCGTCTTGAGTCGAGTCCGGATTCATCTTGCACCGAGTCTTGGAATTTGACATTCATTGATTCTTCCACAGACCGGCTTTTTTTGTTGTAGACTCTGTAGGCTTTGCTTGATGTAGAATATCCAAGGAAGATGCCTTCATCTCGATCTTTCTTCAAACTTACCAACTCGATCATTTGCATTTTTCAAAATAAAGCATTTGCAACCGAACACATGAAAGTATGAAACAATAGGCTTCTTACCTTTGAACAATTCATAGGGGTTTTGTCAAGAATAGGTCTTAGAAAGACTCTATTTATAATATAGCAAGCAGTTGAAACAGACTTTCAGCCCAAAATCGTGAAGAAATTTTACTTTCAATTAAAAGTGTTCTAGCCATTTCTTGAAGAGATCTATTCTTTCTTTCCACAACTCCATTTTGCTCGAGTATACGGAGAGGAAAACATGTGATTAACACTGATTTATCACGGAATCTCGTAAAATCTTGATTTTCAAATTCACTTCCATGATCTGTTCTTATACTAGAAATAGCACATCCTTTTTCATTTTGAACCTTTTTAGCAAACTTTTCAAAGTACGAAAAGGTTTCTGATTTATTTGCAAGAAAATATACCCAGGTAAAACGAGAGTAATCATCTACAATTACTAGACAATATTTCTTACCTCCAATGCTCGGGTTCTTGTTGGTCCGAAGAGATCCATATGAAGCAACTGTATTACATGATTAGTAGATACATGATTTATTTGCTTAAATGAATTTCTTACCTGCTTTCCTGAATGCATGGAGTGCATAAGTCGACTTTTGGTATGGCAGTTTAGGTAGACCTCGAACAAGCTGTTTTGAAGAGATTTTGGCTAATTGCTTCTTGTTGATATGGCCAAGTTTTATGTGCCATAGAATTGCTTCATCTTGAATTGAGATTAAGCATTGTTCTTCATTTGGCTTTACATCAAGGAGGTAGATGTTTCCATGCCTTCGACCCATGAAAGACTGAGTCGAATCTTTGCTAATTCCAGAACATATGCCTTCTTGAAAGAAGATCTTGTAACCAGTATCACACAATTGGCTAATCTTTGAGTAGATTGTAGTTGAGTCCTTCCACTAGAGAGACATTGCTTATTGTGAGATTTCCAATTTTCGCAATTCCGAATCCCACAATACTTCCTTTGCTATTTCCTCCGAATGAAACTTTTCCACCATTTACTTTAATAAGCTTTATGAAACATTTTGAGTCTCCCGTCATGTGTCTTGAGCATCCGCTGTCAAGATACCACTTTACCTTCTTTTTGACAGAGACTCGCATTCAAAAAGAGTCTCAAGCTTTCTTTGGTACCCAAATTTTCTTGGGTCCTTTCGTGTTAGTAGGATGAGCATTATTAGGCCATACTCTCTTAACAGGCTTCCAAACCATAGGACACTCTTTTTCAAAATGATCCTGACTGTTACACTTAGAACACCTTAAAGCATTTCGACCTACAGGCTTTACAAAACTCTTTTGAAATGATTTTTATAAGCCTCTCTCGATGGTCTTTTCTTAATTCTTTCTTTTACTTTCGGAAAATCAATCAAAGGGATTGTTTCAGCTGTCATACCTAGACCCGACTTATTAAAGTAAGGTCTTTGGATTGAAAGGACTTTTTCAAGTTTTTCGGACCCTATTGAAAATTTCTTTGAAATATTTGATAAATCAGTTTTTAAGAAAGCATTTTCTTTTGAAAGATTGTCTTTACTTTCTTTAAGAGTAGAAACATTCAAGTCTAAATTTTTACCTTTTCTTCTAAAATGTTTTCCTTTTGTTTTAAAACTGAGTTTTCCTTTTTAAGTTCAGAAATCCTTTTAAGAGAAGTCTTAAGACTAAAACATAACTCATCAATATATTTAGAGACTTTGACAGGGATTTTATAATCACTTACCTCAAATTCACCGTAAAGTCCGATCCAGTCCGAGTCCGATTGCGCCATTAGACACAAAGTTGGCATATTCCTCATCACTCTCTTCACACTCGTATCGCTCCGGGTTTCGGCTTTAAGAGCTTTTCGAAATTTCTCAGCTTTTCCTCTTTTCTTTTTCGAAGAGGACAGTTGGGTCTGATGTGTCCCTTCTTTTTACATTCGAAGCAAACTACTTCTTTGTTTGGTTCCTCATCATCAACAGACTTGGTCTGCTGTCTCTGAGAACTTTGTTTCTTTGGGATGAACCTTCTGCCTTTTCTATTCAGTTTTCTGAATCTTCTTATCATGAGGGCGAGCTCCTCATCATCCATATCATCTTCAGAATCTGCATCATCAGAATCATCATTTGATTTTATTGCAATAGATTTCTTACCTCTTGGATCTTCGTCTTCATTAATTCGTTCCACTTCGTAAGACTGAAGAGTTCCAATCGCCCGTCTACGAGATAATGGCATGATTCTTTGCGTCTCTCTTATTGAAGTCTTTATATGATTCCAATCCTTGGAGAGTCCACGTAGAAGCTTGTTCACCTTCATGGGATCAGAAATTTTTTGTCCTTGGTTCTCAAGACCATTGACAATATCTCGTAAAACGACTAAACATGTCGGTTATAGATTCTCCTGGTTTCATTTTGAAGGATTCATATTGACCAAGAAGAATGTTAATTCTGGTCTCCTTCACTCGTCCGTCCCTTCATAAGTGATATGTAACCTGTCCCAGACTTCTTTTGCTGTGACACAAGAAGATATTCTGTTATATTCAGTTGGTGACAAAGCACAATATAAAGAATAAATTGATTTAGCATCGAGTGCTTGTCTCTTGTTTATTTCTTCTTGAGACATTCCGCTGGTTTCAACGGTTTCTTTTCCTCTTTCGGTGATTGATGCAGCAGGGAGTGATTCCTTTTTCCACTACGTCCCATTCCGAGGATCCTTTGATCGTAGGAAAGCTTTCATCTTGTTCTTCCGGATGTTGTAATCCTTTCCATCGAAGTAGGGAGGTCTGGTATTGCTTTGCCCTCCATCAGCCCCGGTGCTAGCATACTAGCCATGGATCTTTTACTCAAGTAAAACACTTCAAACAAAGTAAGAACACGGGCTCTGATACCAATTGAAATAGCTAGTACGAGTACCTAGAGGGGGGGTGAATAGGTATATAAAAAAAATTTCTCGAAGCTTGCACGATATTTAAACAATTAGAGAATTTGCAACAGTTAAAAATTCAATCGCAAGACTGAGTAAGGGAAAGAGAGAATTGAACACTCAGTTTATAGTGGTTCGGCTTGATTCAAGCCTACGTCCACTCTTTCGCACCGACAGCCGATTGGCTGGATTCCACTATGATCAAAGAGTTGTTACAAAGTGTTGATCTTCCTTGATTTCTAGGTGTAGATGATCTACCACACTCGCTCAAGGCGTTACCAAGTATAAACACTCTCTGTACAATTTCGCTCAGTCTCGACTAACAATCAAGGATCTTCAGACTCTGGAATTTTTCTATCGATCACACACTTAAAACAACTAGAACATCTTCCTTTTATACTCCTTCATGCCATCATAGCCGTTGGCACTTACCAAAGGAATTCCTCCAATCTACCCGTTGGACGGAATCAATCAAGAAGATCATCCGAGCTATTTAAGGAATCTCGATGATAGCCCATCAATCTGTTCGCCCATACAATCGGGATCTCGGTTTCAAGAATAGAATAATCCAAGATTATTTCGTCGACCATCGGATCTTCAATTGATCTTAGATAAGAATTAAAGAATCCAAATGATTATCCAACCAAAGAATCTATTCCGTAGGATAGAATCAAATCCTCAACCATAAACCTCGACTTTGGATTTCCTTCAACACTGGATTAGAAAGACTGTCAGTGAGAATAATTTTGAGTCTTGAGTCTTGAGTCTTGAGATAACAAAGTCTTGAGACTATAAATTCTTGAGACTTTAACTATCGATATCCAGACTTAGACTGATAGAAATGTTTTGTCAGCTTCAAAATATTCTGGAAAGATTTCTCCAACATTACCGTAAAACATGGTTGGTCTAAAGTGAGATAGAAGATTTTTTAATTAGTCTAATATGGGACTGGCTAGTGTGGGCCGAGTTGAGCCTGACCCGTAATAAGGAGGCTTGGTTGGAAACTCTATAAATAGTGCTCAAGTCTCTCATCTAACCCTAATTCTCACATGTATCCTTACCTAAGAGGCGTTTACCTAACACTATACGTGAGAGGGCCGCCTCATTGAGCCAGTGATACAAAGGGCAATAGAGGAGAATAACTTGATGTTTGAATCTCCTTGATATGTGGGTAATCCATTTTCTGCTTCCGCTTTATGTTCGATGGATGCCAAAACAGGTGCGCTAATCTTTCTACTCAATTATGCATGTTCTTGTTCTGGTTATGGAGATCTTGGAGTTGTGCAATTTGCATCCATTATGTGATATCAGAGCCTTCATAACCATAGAACTTGAACGCATAGTGATTTTGCCATAATTTGTGATTTTCGTGATTTTTTGTTCAATAAAAATAAAATTAAATCATAAATTCGGATTAGGCTTAATGAGACGAGCAAGACGGTCGGTGGCGCGTCGTTAGAGGAGGCCGCACGCGCCCCCACGCGCGGCCACGTGCCACCTGGGCGTCGAATGAGCACTGCGCGTGAGCTCCACGCGCCGCGCACTCAGGCGGAACGTGTGGGCGCGTGGAGCCTCCGTTCAGCACGTGGCTGGCGACGTTGGATTCGTATGGCCGTCCTCTATCTTTTGGTGAATTTATTTTACATGTTTGATGATTTTATGGATGTGAAAATACATACAAAATCCTAAATACGTGTATTTTTAGTGTATTTTTGCGTATTTTTCTTGTATTTTTATGTGATTTTGGAAATACAAGTGTTGAGTTACAGGTATGTTATCACATAAACATTATAATGGTGTGATTCATTAATAAAAATTAAACTCTATTGTGAACTGAAGCTAGCTTAATGAGATACGATTATTATGAGATAGTTATTGAGCTATGTATTGATTATAAAATTTTTATTGTTTAAGCATATTCCTTTATGATATGGCTAGTATAAGTACCTAGAGGGGGGCGAATAGGTATAATGAGTAATTTCTAATGAGAATCGCACAATACTAGACAGTTGATAGAAATGATACAATTTTTCCTCGTCAATAAACAAACAACGATCAAAGTAAGACTGAGAGTAGGGAAGAGAAAATTGAACACGAGGTTTATAGTGGTTCGGCTTATTTCAAGCCTACATCCACTCTTCCGCACTGACAGCCCACTGGCTGGATTCCACTATGAACAAAGAGATATTACAGCACTGTTCTTCCTTGAATTCTTGGTGTAGAAGATCTACCACACTCTCTCTCAAGGTATCACTAAGTATAAACTCTCTTTGTGTGTACAGTTTCGCTCAATATGAATCGACTAATAATCAAGGATCTTCAAACTCTGGAATTTCTCTATCGAGCACAAACTAGAATAACTGGAACGTCTTCTTTTTATACTCCTTTATGCCATTATACCCGTTGGCACTTACCAAATGAATTCTTCCAATCTTCCCGTTGGACAGAATCAATTAAGAAGGTCATTCGAGCTATTAAAGGAACATGTCGATAGCCCATCAATCTTGTTCGCCCATACAATCAGGATCTTGGTTTTTAAGAATAGAACCTTCCAAGAATATTTCGTAAATCATCGGATCTTCAAACGATCTTGATTTCGAATAATTAATCAGTTGTATCAAATCTAGCCAAGAGATCTTCTCCAGTCGATAAGACCAAATCCTTAACCAAACACTTTAACTCTGGATCGTCTTCGTCGCTAGATTAGAAACTGTCAATGAGAATAGTCTTGAGTCTTGAGTCTTGTGTGCTGAGTCTGGTGATCTGAAAGACTTCAGACTCAAAGTACAAGGGTCTGCACAGCTTCCAGACTAGACTGATAGAAACGTTTTGTCAGCTTCAAAACACTCTAGAAAGATTTCTTCAACAATCTGCCCCTTTTTGATGGTGACAAAACTTTCCTGTAGATTTGAACAACTTTGACCTACAAAAACATTACTCAAGCAATATGGATATCTCATAAAGATTAATAACTCAACTATTCTGCATCCGAAGAAAATAGGTTAGTCTTTCATGAGTAAAGCCATTCAATAACACTTGATATAAATATAACAGTCAATTTCAAATCCACACATTCAAGTCAGCATTTTCACCAAGTCCACCACACCCAAGTCATACTCAAAAATAAATATCCAAACAAACAGATTCAAAATCAAAGTTCAGTTCAGTTCAAAACTGGTCATTCTCCCCCTTTTTGTCATCATTAAAAAGGTGAGAAAGAGTCAAGTCTGCTTGGGAACGCGCACAAGCTGAAAATCTCCCATCGACTGTACGACGCCTTCCAGCCTCTTCAAGTCTTCCCGTAGACGTGCCACCTCTACTCCTTTGGCATTTGCTTGAATTTGATGAGCGAGGTCTTGCATTTGATCCGACAGGGTAACAGAAGACGCTTGTCCAGCATTCTTCATGACTTGAATTTCACATTCCAAAGCATATATTTGACCCTGCATTTCCAGAAGAAGATCAAGGATACGACGAAAATCTGCGGTATTGTCCGTTTGCGTGTTGGCATTTGCTCTATCAAATGGAGTAAAGGCAGACGATGGAACTTCGGTGTAATCACGCAAATGTGGCGTTGAGGTGTCATGTCCTTCCTCAGGCATTTGAGAAGCCTGAATATCTTCTGGATTTGCTTGCGAGCGACTCACACCTTCACTGTGATCTGGATAAGGTGTAGTCCTTCCTTGCTTGTTGTCTCCCCCTATTTCTAAGGCCTCATTTGGGGAAGAGTGATGGTCATGCTCAGTAGAATCTTGATTGCCTTTCTCTCCAGCTCCATCTGCAGACTTTTCTTTGACTGCTTCTTCTTCTTCTTCAACTTCTTTCTCCTCTTCTTCTTTTTCATTCTCTTCTTTCTCCTTTGCTTCTCTCTCGTTCTGTTCCTCTTTCTTCTTTTCCTTTCTCCTGTCGTTCCATTGATTCGGATACAGAACGACCGAGTCTTTTCAATGCCAAGGCAGAGATAGTGAGTTCATCCTCTTCATCTTCATCCTCTAAGATTAGAGCTCTTTTCTTTTTGGATGGAGCACCCATGGGCTCCTTCCCTTTTCTTTTCGTTGCAGAAGAGACTGGATGAGATTTAACTGGAGTTTTCACTTTGAACTTCTCCATTGCCTTATCAAGCTCTTTCGAGACACATTTTTGTCGGCATTTTCAAACCCACCACTATTTTGTCGCATGGTCGAACACAAAGAGTCTGTGGAGGTTCAATGTTCAAGTGTCTGAAGATCTTAGTCACAAGACCTGAGTAAGGCAACTGGCCCTTATCCTTCACCATCGCTCTGTACATGTGGAAGAGAATGGTGTGAGGGAGAGAGAACTTCTTCCTTGAATTGATCGCGTACATCAATTTCGCCTTAGAATTAGACACGTCTGTCTTGGATGTTGATTTTGGCCTGAGACAGTTGATCACGATTTTGTGCAGTAAGATGTTGATGGCATGCATTCTTGTGTAGGTGACTCTTCCTTCTGTACTCCTGTCTTTGACAAGTTCCAGTGTGGTACGAGCGATTGAAACCTTGATCGATTGATATCGTCCCCTTTCAACTCCAATTATGTCTGCCAACATATCCACATCTACCTCATAGTCTTGGTCTCGAACACTGAAGGATATTCTATTCGCATCTAAAAAGCTTAGATTCGAATAGAAATATGCTGTCAATTGTGCATAACCGTCTGTGGTGTCAGAGCAAAATTGCTCTAGTTGAAGCAGATTTAACTTCTCCTTCAAGTTCACATTGATGGCATCCAGAAAATCAAAATCAACGCTCCTGGGGTTTATTACCCCCCGTTTCAACAATTTAAAGAACAGATCATCCTGTTCTTTTGATTTGAACAACTCCGTTCTTTTTCCCTTCACTTTCGCAGCAACACCCATCCTGGGTTGGAATTCTCTAAACAGTTTATCATCGTCATTCCCGTCAATCGAATTAAATCCCCCTACACGAGGGTCACTTAGAATGTTCGCAAGTCCTTCCTTAGCCTTTCCTTTGGGAGCAATTCCCAAATCCTCCATCCGTCGCAAAAGATATACTCATTTTTATACCCTTTGTCTTGAAGGAAGGCATCCACATAGTTCAGTGGTGTTCCTATGCTTTTCAAAGCACAATAGAGCTTGTAAATAAAAGAGGGGTTTTGGACTCTTACAGGGTTTGCTTCCTCGATTATTTCTTCCTGTGGTAGTTGATCCACACTTTGTGGGGTAGATAATGGAGATTGACGTGGTTGAGAGTGAATCGGGCTCTGTTGCTGTCTCGGTAACTCTTCTTTCTTGGTGAGATCAAAATGGGTAGGACCCTCCCTCATTCTCTGTGGTCCCCTGCTTGCGATTCTTGAAGACCTTCTAGAAGAAGACATCGTTTCTTGTCGTTGAAAGATTCCTTGACTCGCTTTCCCAATAAAAGATGACAACTTTCTTGAAGATGAACACGAAATCGAGACAGGATTGGGAGGAGAATGCCTTTTTAGGGTTTTGGAGTTAAGCAAAGAAGACAACTTATTGTATATAACCCAGTTAAAAAAGAGAAACCCAATCGACACAAAGGAAAGTGAACAGTCGTCCCTTTTTAAAAACAATAACTACCTTTTTAATAGAGGTTATCTTTTTGAAAAGACAAGATTCCGTTTTTCTCGGAAATTAAAGATAAATCAAATATAACTGAACGAATGATCGTACCTTTTCGAGATTGAATATTAAAACAACTTATAGTCTATAGCCGTGAATGATTGAGTCTGAGATTCTGAGAGTCTCTAGACTTTGATTTCCTCAAGCTTCAAAATGTTGAGTCTGGAATGGATGATATCGAATTGATTCTTCTCCAAAGGCTTTGTGAATATATCCGCTAGTTGACTCTTTGACTCAACAAATTGAATCGAGATTTCTCCATTTTGTACATGATCTCTAATGAAGTGATGGCGAATCTCTATATGCTTTGCCCTTGAGTGAAGGATTGGATTTTTAGTAAGATTGATTGCGCTGGTGCTGTCACATCTAATCTCAGTGCATGAATCTTCAATTCCAAAGTCTTGTAGCTGTTATTTTATCCACATAATTTGCGAACAACAACTTCCAAGAGCTACATACTCTGCTTCTGTTAGAGAGAGCCATAGTGTTTTGTTTCCTTGAAAACCAAGACACTGTCCTGTTCCCAAGCAATTGGCAAGTTCCCGAGGTGCTCTTTCTATCAATTCTGCAACCGGCTAGATCTGCGTTTGAATATCCAAGAAGATTAAAGTCTCCCTTCTTAGGATACCAAAGACCGATGCTTGAAGATGAAGCAACGTATTTAATAATACGTTTCGCAGCACTGAGATGAGATTCTCTAGGGTTTGATTGAAACCTAGCACAGATGCACACACTCAACAAAATGTCGAGGTCTAGAGGCGAAGATAAAGAAGTGAACCGATGATACTCCCCGTACATGACTTTTGATCAACTTTCTTCCCTTCTTCATCTTTGTCTATCTTCAAAGAACTTGACATTGGTATGTCGGTCTTTTTGCACTTTTCCAGTCCAAACCTTTTGACAAGATCATTAGCATACTTTTCTTGATGAATGAAAGTTCCTTCCTTCAATTGTTTTACTTGAAGTCCAAGAAAGAAGGTTAACTCTACCATCATACTCATTTCAAACTCATCCTGCATAGACTTAGAGAATTTCTTACACAGACTTTCATTAGAGGATCCAAAAATAATATCATCCACATATATTTGAACAAGTAGAAAGCTTTTGTTTTCCTTTTTGATAAATAGAGTAGTATCTACTTTACCTTTGACAAAACCATTATGTATTAAAAACTTACTTAGTCAACTACAACTTTTGCATATGCAAACAGGACTGACAAGGCAGACCCCGGGATCTCGTCGTACCAAGCTCGAGGTGCTTGCTTTAAACCATACAAGGCCTTTTTTTCGCCAGTCAAGACAATTCGACGAGTCTGGTTTCTTTGGGTCTTCAAACCCTAGTGGTTGTTCCACATAAACTTCCTCATGGATAAATCCATTCAGAAGGCACTTTTGACGTCCATTTGGAATAACCTGAAATTTTTATAACAAGCAAAATCAAGCAATAATCGAATAGTTTCTAACCTTGCTACTGGTGCATAGGTCTCATCATAGTCTATCCCCTCTTCTTGCGAATATCCCTTGGCCACGAGTCTTGCTTTATTTCTTATGACTTTTCCTTTCTCGTTCATCTTGTTCCCGAAAACCCATTTAGCTCCAATAATGTATTTACCTTTTGGTTTAGGAGTCAATTCCCAGACATCATTGATACTGAATTGCCTGAGCTCTTCTTGCATAGCTTCAATCCAGCTTTCATCTGATAAAGCTTCTTCTATGCTTTTGGGTTCTATTTCAGAAACAAGTGCCACAACACTAGACTCTTCACGCCTTTTGGATTTGGTGCGAATTCCTTCATTAATTTCGCCAATAATGAGATCTTTGGGATGACTGGACTTCTGCTTCTAGTTACTGGTTGATTTGTCTGATTGATGATCTCTTTCTTTACTTGAATCTTCACGAACAACTTGATGCTGGTCTTCCAGAGTCTAAGATGCTTCTTGAGTTGTAAGCTTTGGAGAGTCTGGAGCAGGTTCATACTCTTCATGTTGAGTCTGACTGGATTCATTTTGCATTGAATCTTGAAATTTGACATTCATTGATTCCTCCACTGATTGACTCTTCTTGTTATAGACTCTGTAAGCTTTGCTTGATGTAGAATATCCAAGGAAGATGCCTTCATCTAATATTTCTTCAAACTTACCAACTCGATCTTTTGCATTTTTCAATATAAAACATTTGCAACCGAACACATGAAAGTACGAAACAATATGCTTCTTACCTTTGAATAACTCATAAGGAGTTTTCTCTAGAATAGGTCTTAAAAAGACTCTATTTATGATATAGCACGCTGTTGAAACAGCTTCAGCCCAAAATTGTGAAGAAATCTTACTTTCAATTAAAAGAGTTCTAGCCATTTCTTGAAGAGATCTATTCTTTCTTTCCACAACTCCATTTTGCTGAGGAGTGTATGGAGAGGAGAACACATGCTTGAAGCCGATTCATCACAAAATTTTGTAAAATCTTGATTTTCAAATTCACCTCCATGGTCTGTTCTTATACTTGAAATAACATATCCTTTTTCATTTTGAACCTTTTTAGCAAATTTTTCAAAATACGAGAAGGTTTCAGACTTACTCGCAAGGAAATATACCCAAGTAAATCGGGAGTAATCGTCCACGATTACTAGGCAATATTTCTTACCTCCAATGCTCTGGGTTCTGGTTGGTCCGAAGAGATCCATATGCAGCAGCTGCAGTACATGATTAGTAGAGACATGATTTATTGGCTTAAATGAATTTCTTACCTTTCCCAATATACATGGAGTGCATAGATCGAGACTTTTGGTATGATAAATTGGGTAGACCACGAACAAGCTGCTTTGATGAGATTTTGGCTAACTTGCTTCATATTAATGTGACCAAGCTTTTGTGCCACAAGCTTGCTTCGTCTTGAATTGAAATTAAGTATCGCGATTCATCCGGTTTCACATCCAGAAGATAGATATTTCCATGCCTTCGACCCATGAAAGACTGAGTAGAGTCTTTACTGGTTCCAGAACATATTCCTTCTTGAAAGAAGATCTTAAAACCAGTATCACACAGTTGGTTTATGCTGAGAAGATTGTAATTAAGTCCTTCTACTAGGGAAACATTACTTATTGTGAGATTTCCAATTTTCACAGTTCCAAATCCCACAATTCTTCCTTTGCTGTTTCCACCAAATGAGACTTTTCCACCATTTACTTGAACGAGCTTTATAAAGCAATTTGAGTCTCCTGTCATATGTCTTGAGCATCCACTGTCCAGATACCACTTTACCTTTTCTTTGACGGAGACCTGCATTTAAAAGAGAGTCTCAAGCTTTCTTTGGTACCCATATTTTCTTGGGTCCATTGGTGTTAGTAAGATAAACAGTATTAGCCAATGTTTTCTTAACAGGTTTCCAAACCATAGGACACTCTTTTTCAAAGTGATCTGGGCTATTACATTTTGAACACCTGAGAGCATTTCGACCTACAGACTTTACAAAAACCTTCTTGAAATGATTTTTGTAGGCCTCTCTGAGGGTCTTTGCTTGATTCTTTCTTTTACTTTAGGAAAATCAATCAAGGGAATAGTTTCCGCAGTCATACCTAAACCAAATTTATTGAAATAAGGTCTTTGAGCTGAAAGAATTTTTTCAAGTTTCTGGACCCTATTGAAAATTTCTTTGAAATATTTGATGAGTCAATTTTTAAAAGAGCATTTTCTTTCAAAAGATTTTCTTCACTTTCTTTAAGAGTAGAAACATTCATGTCTAAACATTTAACTTTTTGCTTCAACACATTTTCCCGTTGTTTTAGAACAGCATTTTCCTTTTAAGTTCGGAAATCCTTTTAAGAGAAGTCTTAAGACTAAAACACAGCTCATCAATATACTTAGAAACCTTGACAGGAATTTTAAAATTACTTACCTCAAATTCACTGTCTGAGTCTGATTCAGAGTTTGAGTCCGAGTCTGATTGCGCTATCGTACACAAATTGGCATATTCATCAACACTTTCTTCGCACTCTGTATCACTCCAGGTTTCGGCTTTGAGAGCCTTTCGAGACTTTTCAGCTTTTCCTTTCTTCTTCTTTAGAAGAGGACAGTTGGGTCTGATGTGTCCCTTTTTCTTACATTCAAAGCAAACTATATCTTTGTTTGATTCATCATCATCAACAAACTTGGTCTGTTGTCTTTGAAAGCTTTGTTTCTTTGAGTTGAATCTTCTTCCTTTTCTATTCAGCTTTCTGAATCTTCTTATCATGAGAGCAAGCTCCTCATCGTCCATATTATCTTCAGAATTTGTAACATCAGAATCATCATTTGATTTTAATGCAATGGATTTCTTACCTTTTGGATCTTCGTCTTCGTTAATTCGTTCCACTTCATAAGACAAGAGTTCCAACCAGCTCATCGATAGATAGTGGCATGATTCTTTGCGTCTCTTATTGAAGTCTTTATGTGATTCCAATCCTTAGAGAGTTCACGCAAAGAGGTTGTTTACCTTTATGGGATCAGAAATTGGTTGTCCTTGATTTTCAAGACCATTTACAATTTCGTAAACGGCTAAACATGTCGGTTATAGATTCTCCAGTCTCATTTTGAAGGCTTCATATTGACCGAGAAGGATGTTGATTCTGGTCTCTTTTACTCTATCAGTTCCTTCATAGGTGATATGTAACCTATCCCAGACTTCTTTTGCTGTAACACAAGAAGATATTCTGTTATATTCAGTAGGTGACAAGGCACAATATAAAGAATATATAGCTTTTGCATCAAGAGTTTGTCTCTTGATTATCTCTTCCTGAGACATTCCGCTGGTCTCAACAATTTCTTTCCCTCTTTCTGAGACGGATGCAACTTTAGGAGTGATTCCTTTTTCTACAACGTCCCATTCCAGAGGATCCTTTGATCGAAGAAATGCTTTCATTTTGTTTTTCCAGATGTTGTAGTCCTTTCCATCAAAGTAAGGAGGTCTGGTATTGCTTTGACCTTCCACCAGCCCTGGAGCTAACATACTAGCCATGGATCTTTTACTCTGAAGTAAAACATTTCAAATAAAGTGAGTACACGTGCTCTGATACCAATTGATATGGCTAGTATAAGTACCTAGAGGGGGGTGAATAGGTATAACGAGTAATTTCTAATGATAATCGCACAATACTAGACAGTTGATAGAAATGATACAATTTTTCCTTATCAATAAACAAACAACGATCAAAGTAAGACTGAGAGTAGGGAAGAGAAAATTGAACACGAGGTTTATAGTGGTTCGGCTTATTTCAAGCCTACGTTCACTCTTATGCACTAACACCCACCGGGCTGGATTCCACTATGAACAAAGAGATATTACAGACCTTTCTTCTTCCTTGAATTCTTGGTGTAGAAGATCTACCACACTCTCTCAAGGTATCACTAAGTATAAACTCTCTTTGTGTGTACAGTTTCACTCAATATGAATCGACTAATAATCAAGGATCTTCGGACTGGAATTTCTCTATCGAGCACACACTAGAATAATCGGAACGTCTTCTTTTTATACTCCTTTATGCCATTATACCCGTTGGCACTTACCAAATGAATTCTTCCAATCTTCCCGTTGGACAGAATCAATTAAGAAGGTCATTCGAGCTATTAAAGGAACGTGTCGATAGCCCATCAATCATGTTCGCCCATACAATCAGGATCTTGGTTTCCAAGAATAGAACCTTCCAAGAATATTTCGTCAATAATCGGATCTTCAAACGATCTTGATTTCAAATAATTAATCCGTTGTATCAAATCCAGACAAGAGATCTTCTCCAGTCGATAAGACCAAATCCTTAACCAAACACTTTAGCTCTGAATCGTCTTCGTCGCTAGATTAGAAACTGTCAATGAGAATAGTCTTGAGTCTTGAGTCTTGTGTCTTTGAGTCCGGTGATCTAAAGACTTCGACTCAAAGTACAAGGGTCTGCACACAGCTTCCCACTAGACTGATAGAAACGTTTTGTCGGCTTCAAAACACTCTAGAGAGATTTCTTCAACACTTTAAACACTGGTAATTTTTGAATGACGAACGTCTTAAGAACTCGTGATCAAACTGATTGTACTGATTAACATATTTGCTGAAAATGTGTAATGCATGTCAATTAAGTTACTACATATTGTACATGAACTCATCTGGTCAGTTGTTAATGTCTATCAAGTTGAATATTTTTATGGTTAAAAAGTATGACAGCATTTACACAGAACAATTGTATCTAGTGTTATAATTTAGATATTTGGTTCTGTATTTTGACTCAATTTATAGGCCAATGGTTGATGCAACGATAATTTGTTACTTAAAATTGGCTAATAAATCAGCTATTGGCCTTAGAGTCATGTTTTGCCTTATGAAACTCATGAGCAATAGTTGATCAGCTATCAAGCTTGTCAATCTAAAGTACCTTATATTGCTATTGATGTTAACTTGTGAGGGATCCTTTGGATCGATATTCTTTTAATGTTGTTCTAGTAATTAGTAATGGGGGTGCACAAGAGATGCTTACTTCTATGTTATGATAATTTTCTTATGTTGCCATGATCGGTGGTCTCATTGGAATCTGTCTTTCAGATTCGCTATATATGTATATATATATATATATATATATATATATACACATATATATATATATACATATATATCATTAATTTTTATTAATAGATAAAGTAATATAATTATCATAATATGTGATTTTAGTGATAACTTGCCCCTATCACAAAAGTTAAAATCATATGTGTCGCGACCTACCCTCGGGGGGAGGGAACAAGTTTAGGGGTATTGCCTAAAGGACGGGTCTAAGGCCCATGATTGGGCACGGGCTCTCCCAAGCCCATACCCCGCGTGACGTTGGGATATTTTTCATGAATTTTGCACAAAAGGAGTTGCCACTAGCCTATTGGGGTCGGCTAGAAACCAAGTGAGGCATGGGAGTGTGCCTCACTTCCTACGCAACCAGAGAATCTAGGTTCGGGGACTTGTTTACACTAATTAACCAATTAGTGCACTTTCGGGACCTAATCTTGTTCATTTTAACAAAATGATTTTTTACAGGTAGTTTGAATTGATTTTATACTTATCCACTAACATATGAGGTGATCATGCGGGTGCGCAATCATTAAAGTAATCATCATAATTATCAAGATTCTAATTGCCATAAAATTAAACACATGCAATCAAACATAATTAGATTTGCAAATTAAACATGCAACATAATCAATATACGAGCACATAAAGGTCTAATTACGCTAAAATGGCCATATATGGCAAGTCCTAATCAAGACCCTTCGTTTTTGGATTTTCGAAATTTTTAATTTTTAATTTTTTAAATTTATTTAAAAAATATAACTAATTTCTAATTTTTGAAATTTTATTTGGATTTTCGAAATTGTTTTTAAATTGTTTTTAATTATTTTTAAAATTTTTAAAGAAAAATAACTAATTTCTAATTTTTAAATATTTTTGGATTTTTGAAATTTTTGAAATTTTTAATTAATTTTAATTAATTTTTTGATTTTTAATTTTAATTTATTTAAAGAACATATTTTTAGAATTTTAAA
>NC_052620.1:34953240-35029678 GCF_016545825.1 Eucalyptus grandis | reverse complement strand
GTATTTTCTCCAATGGATGGGATCATCGAGGAATTAGACAAATAAAATGGCAATCTTGAACTTTTACTAATTTGACAACTTGTACATAAAGTACCGGTGGATTTTGATATTGCTAGTATGAGTACCTAGAGGGGGGTGAATAGGTGCCTAAACAATTTATCGATATACGGAAGCGATTCTTAACATATGATAGAAAGTAAATTTCTCTTAATTAACAAAATGAAATACGATTGAGATAGAGTGAGGAAGAAAAATTGAACACGGATTTATAGTGGTTCGGCTTATTCCAAGCCTACGTCCACTCTTCCGCACTGACAGCCCACCGGCTGGATTTCACTATGATCAAAAGGGAAGTTACAGCACAGCTTTGCCTTGATTCCACAGTGTAGATGTTTTACCACACCTCTTCAAGGTCTCTCACAAATATAGACTCTCTTTTGTATACAAGTATTCGCTCAAAGGGATTTATCTAAATAAATAGGAGCTTCAGACTTTGGAATTCTTCTATCACGCACACCTTGAACAACTAAGAACGTCTTCCTTATATACTCCTTTATGCCATCATACCCGTTGGCACTTACCAAAGGAATTCTCCAATCTACCTGTTGGACGGAATCAATTAGGAAGATCGTTCGAGCTATTAAAGGAACGTGTTGATAGCCCATCAATCCTGTTCGCCCATACAATCAGGATCTCGGTTTCCATAAGTAGAATCTTCCAATAATATTTAGACAATCATCGAATCTTCAGTCATTGAATCAATCTTGATCAATCAAAGGATTCTTATACGTCTTCTCCAACCACGAGATCTTCTCCGGATGATAAGGTTAAATCCTGAACAAAACATCCGATTCTGGATAACCTTTCTTCAACGGATTAGACTGTCAATGAGGATAGACTTTGAGTCTTGAACGGCTGTCCGGAAGTCTTGACTTTAACCAACGAGTCCGCGACCTTCGGACTAGACTGATGGAAACGTTTTGTCAACTTCAAAACACTTCACGAAGATTTCTCCAACAATCTCCCCTTTTTGATGGTGACAAAACCTTCTGCCCATGATTTGGATAACTTTGACCAAAACATTTCTCAAACACATATGCATATCTTATAGAGATGAATGGCTAAAAGATTAACACTAGAATGCAACCACAGAAAATAGGTTAGTCTAGTATATAATAAAACCATCCATAAGATATCAATACTTGTTAATAGAAAGCGTCAAGTCAAGTCTAGTTCGGATCTCATTCGAGACATAAAACAAAGTCAAAGTCTCCAAAAACAGTTAAACAACAACACAATCCAACAAACGGTTAAAAAATGATTGAAAGTTTTTGATCAAATCATGCATCTCTCCCCTTTTTGTCATCATTAAAAAGGATGAGATGAAGTCTTGGGAATGCGGACAAGCTGGAAATCTTCCATGGGCGAACGATGCCTTCCAGCCTTTTAAAGTCTTCCTTGACTGTACAACCTCCTCACTCTTGGCATTGGCCTGATTACGAATAGAGAGGGCTTGCATCTTTTCATTCAATGAACAGGAAGAAGCTTGACTTTCATTTTCAAACTTTGAACTTCGCATCCCTAAGGCATAAATCTGACCTTTCATCTCAGAAGATCCATGATTAACTCGCGAAAATCTGCTCCATTATCGGTCGAGTACTTGCTTCGGCTCGATCACGCGGAAGATGGTAGATCAGCATAGTCTTGCAGATTTGGCGATGACACTTCATGACCTTCTTCGGGAAAGCGAGATGCATAAACATCTTACGGATCTGCGGGCGAGCGGCGGCTCCTTCACTTGCATTAGGATATGAAGACGTCACTCCTTTCTCGATCTCCCCCTGTTTCCATGCCTACGGTGGAGAAGAGATTTCCTTAGGTTCTCCTTCTTCTCTTGTTTCTTCTTCGGGTCTTTCTTCCTTCTGCTTCTTGCTACGCTTCTCTTTCTTCTTCTTCCTTCTTCTTCTCTTTCTTCTTCTTCCTTCTCCTCTGCTTCTTTCGTCTTTTGTTCCGATTCTTTACGTGGAATAGGACGCCCTAAATTCTTCAAAGCCATTGCGAGATGGTGATGTCTTCGTCATCATCTTCATCCTCAACGAGGAGAGCTCTTCTTCTCTTTGATGAAGCAGCCATGGGCTCCTTCCCTTTTCTCTTAGCGAAGAGAATTGATGAGATTTGGTAGGAGTCTTCTCCTTGAATTTCTCCAATTCCTTGCTCGGTTCCTTCGGACGCATTTTGGTCACCATTTTCAGTCCTACCACCATATGATCGCATAATCGAACACAAAGATTTGCGGAGGTTGAATATTCGGATGTGAATAACTTTGTAACAAGGCTTGGGTAAGGAGTTGACCTCGTCCTTCATCATTGCTCTATACATGTGAAACATAACGATTATGAGGGAGAGAAAACTTGCTTACCACGGAGAGGATGGCATACATCAACTTTGCCTCGAGCTTGAAACATCGGTTTTGGAAGTTGATTTCGGCCGAAGGCAATTGATCACAATCTTGTGAAGCAAGATGTTGAATGCATTCATCCGAGAGTAGGTGATCTTCTCATCTGTTCTCCTGTCCTTCACCAGTTCAAGTGTGGCCCAGCAATGGAAACTTTGATTGGTTGATATACATACTCTCTCAACTTCTAACACATCGCAGCATATTCATATCCACAACATAGTCTTGTTCTTTAACAATCGAAGGAGAATCTATTCGCATCCAAAAAGCTAAGATTTGAATAGAAATATGCAGTCAATTCAGCATAAGCCTCAGTTAGTCGAGCAAAACTTTTCGAGTTGAAGATAACCAGACTTTTCCCTCAAGTTCACTTTCAAAACATCTAGAAAATCAAAGTCCACACTCCTAGGGTTTATTACCCCACGCTTCAGCAATTTTGAGTACGTGATCCTTTTGTTCCTTTGATCGAACAAATCTCCCATTTTCCTTGAATTTCAGCCGCAATACCCATTTTCGGTTGAAATAGACTGAAACGCATTGTCATCGTCATTCCCATCTACGGGATTCGGTCCCCGATCCACGAGGATCACTTGGGATATTCGCAAGGGTTTCCTCGGCCACCCCTTTACGAGCGATTCCCAAACTTTCCATTTTTCGCGAGAAAGATATATTCGTTCCTATATCCTTTGTCTCTAAGAAACTCATCAACATAGTTCAAAGGAGTGCGAATTCCTTTTTAGGCACGATATAGCTTGTAAATAAAAGCGGGCTTTTGAACTCTTACGGGTGTCCGCATCCTCGATGATTTCTTCTTGATCTTTGATGAACACCGCCTTGAGGACTAGATGGAGGGAGGCGCGCGAGAATGTTGTGGGCTCGGTTGCGATCTGCGGAGATAACTTCATCTTCGTAAGATCGAAGTGCGTAGGCCCCTCACTCATTCTCTGTGGTCCCACCTTGCGATTCTTGAGGACTTTCGCGAAGATGACATCTTTCTCGGTGTTTGGAAGATTCCTTGCTTGACTTTCCCGGAAAAGATGACAACTTTTTGAAGATTGAGCGAAGAAGACAAACGGGAATTGAGGATCGATGCTTTCTAGGGTTTTGAGAGAAAAGTGAATAGAAAAGTGAAGAGAATCGACAGTGCACAATCGGTTAAAAAGAAGAGTAAATGAACCGTCCTGAAAGGAAATAAAAATATGCCTTTTCAAAATAACTGTCTTTATACGCAAAAGTAGTTATTTCAAAATAACTTCCCCTTTTTTAAAATGAATCGATGCAATATTTACGTTAATTAAATATAGCAACAATTTAAACACAGTTTGATGATCGTACCTTTTCAAGATAAGATTGGAGAGAGAAAGACTTACAGTCTGAAGGTCAAGCCAAGACTGTAGATAAAGTCTTGTAAGCCTGAGTCTGAAAGTCTTTAGACTTTGATATCCTCACACCTCAAAATGTTGAGTCTGGACCGTATAGACTCAAATTGATTTTCTCCAAAGGCTTTGTGAATATATCCGCCAGTTGATTTTTGAGTCAACAAATTGAATTGAAACATCTCCATTTTGAACATGATCTCTAATAAAAAGTGATGTCGAATCTCTATATGCTTTGCTCTTGAGTGGAGAATTGGATTTTTGGTGAGGTTGATAGCGCTGGTGTTGTCACAATTAATCTCCGTGCATGAGTCTTCAATTTCAAAGTCTCTTAGCTGTTGTTTTTATCCATAGAATTTGCGAACAGCAGCTTCCCAGAGCTACATACTCTGCTTCTGTTGTTGAAAGAGACACAGTGCTTTGTTTCCTTGAAAACTAAGACACATCCTGCTTCCAAGCAGCGGCAAGTTCTGGAAGTGCTCTTTCTATCAACTCCGCAACGGCCAGATCTGCGTCGAATATCCCGGAAGATTAAAGTCTCCCTTCTTAGGATACCAAAGACCGATGCTTGATGATGAAGCGACGTATTTAATGATGCGTTTCGCAGCAGACGAGATGAGATTCTCTAGGATCCGATTGAAACCTAGCACAGATGCAAACACTCAACAAAATATCAGGTCTAGAGGCGGTAAGATAAAGAAGTGATCCAATAATGCTCCTGTACAGCTTTTGATCAACTTTCTTCCCTTCTTCATCTTTGTCTATCTTTAAAGAACTTGACATTGGTATGTCGACCTTTTTGCACTTTTCCAGTCCAAACCTTTTGACAAGATTATTAGCATATTTTTCTTGATAAATAAAAGTTCCTTCCTCCAATTGTTTTACTTGAAGACCAAGAAAGAATGTTAATTCTCCCATCATACTCATTTCAAACTCATCCTGCATAGTCTTAGAAAATTTCTTGCACAGACTTTCATTAGAGGATCCGAAAATAATGTCATCCACATATATTTGAACAAGTAAGAAGCTTTTGTTTTCCTTTTTGATAAATAAAGTCGTATCTACTTTACCTTTGACAAAACCATTTTGTATTAAAAACTTACTCAATCTATCGTACCAAGCTCGAGGTGCTTGCTTTAAACCATACAAAGCCTTTTCGGTCAAGAGGCGAGTCGGCTTCTTTGGGTCTTCAAACCCTGGTGGTTGTTCCACATAAACTTCCTCATGGATAAATCCATTTAGGAAGGCGCTTTTGACGTCCATTTGGAATAACCTGAAATTCTTATAACAAGCAAACGCAAGTAATAGTCGAATAGCTTCTAACCTTGCCATTGGAGCGTAAGTCTCATCATAGTCTATTCCTTCTTCTTGCGTATATCCCTTGGCCACGAGTCTTGCTTTATTTCGTACGACTTTTCCTTTCTCGTTCATCTTGTTTCTGAAAACCCATTTAGCTCCAATAACGATTTTACCTTTTGGTTTGGATGTCAATTCCCGGACATCATTTATGCTGGTGTCTAAGCTCTTCTTGCATAGCTTCAATCCAGCTTTCATCGGATAAAGCTTCTTCTATGCTCTTTGGTTCAATTTCGAAACGAGTGCCCACAGCACTAGACTCTTCTCGCCTTTTGGATCTGGTGCGAATTCCTTCATTTATTTCGCCGATTATAAGATCTTTGGGATGACTGGACTTATGCTTCCAGTTACTCATTGATTTGTCTGGTTGATGATCTCTTTCTTTGTTTGGATCTTCACGAACATCTTGAAGCTGGTTTTCCAGAGTCTGAGATGCTTCTTGAGTTGTTGACTTTGGAGGGTCTGGAGCAGGTTCAGACTCTTCTTGATGAGTCTGACTTGATTCATCTTGTGTTGAGTCTTGAAATTTGACATTCATTGACTCCTCCACGGTCAGCTCTTCTTGTTATAGACTCGTAGGCTTTGCTTGATGTGGAATATCCAAGGAATATACCTTCATCGATCTTTCTTCAAACTTACCAACTCGATCTTTTGCATTTTTCAATATAAAACATTTGCAACCGAATACATGGAAGTATGAAACAATAGGCTTCTTTTCTTTGAATAACTCATAAGGGGTTTTGAAGAATAGATCTTAAGAAGACTCTATTGATGATATAGCATGCTGTTGAAATAGCTTCAGCCCAAAATCGAGAAGAAATTTTACTTTCAATTAAAAGAGTTCTAGCCATTTCTTGAAGAGATCTGTTCTTTCTTTCCACAACTCCATTTTGCTGAGGAGTATATGGAGAGGAAAACACATGCTTACGGCCAGATTCATCACGTAATTTTGTAAAATCTTGATTTTCAAATTCACCTCCATGATCTGTTCTTATACTAGAGATAACACATCCTTTTTCATTTTGAACCATTTTAGCAAATTTTTCAAAATACGAAAAGGTTTCGGACTTACTTGTAAGGAAGTATACCCAAGTAAAACGTGAGTAATCATCAACAATTACTAGACAATACTTCTTACCCCCAATACTTTGAGTTCTGGTTGGTCCGAAGAGATCCATATGCAGCAACTGTAGTACATGATTAGTAGAGACATAATTAATTGGCTTAAAAGAATTTCTTACTTGCTTTCCCAGAATACATGGAGTGCATGAATCCGTCTTTTGGTATGGCAATGGGTAGTCCTCGAACAAGCTGTTTTGAAGAGATTTTGGCTAATTGCTTCATGTTGACATGACCAAGCTTTTGTGCCATAAGCTTGCTTCGTCTTGAATTGAGATAAGGCATTGCGATTCATTTGGTTTCACATCCAGAAGATAGATATTTCCATGTCTTCGACCCATGAAAGGCGAGTAGAGTCTTTGCGATTCCAGAACATGTTCCTTCTTGAAAGAAGATCTTGAAACCAGTATCACACAATTGACTAATCTGAGAAGATTGTAATTGAGTCCTTTCACTAAGGAAACATTACTTATTGTGAGAGTTCCAATTTTCACGGTTCCAAATCCCACAATACTTCCTTTGCTGTTTCCTCCAAATAAAACTTTTCCACCATTTACTTGAGCAATCTTTATAAAGCAATTTGAGTCTCTGTCATGTGTCTTGAGCATCATTTTGTCAAGATACCACTTTACTGTTTCTTGACGGAGACTGTATTAAAAAAAAAATCTCAAGCTTTCTTTGGTACCCAAATTTTCTTGGGTCCTTTGGTGTTAGTAAGATAAACAGTATTAGCCCATACTTTCTTAACAGGTTTCCATACCATAGGACACTCTTTTTCAAAGTGATCCGGACTGTTGCACTTAGAACATTTGAGAGCATTTCTACCTACAGGTTTTACAAAAACTTTCTTGAAATGATTTTTGTAAACCTCACTCGAGAGTCTTTTCTTAATTCTTTCTTTTATTTTAGGAAAATCAATCAAGGGGATTGTTTCTTTGTCATACCTAGACCGAGACTTATTGAAGTAAGGTCTTTGTCTTTGAAAGAATTTTCTCAAGTTTTCAGACCCTATAGAAAATTTCTTTGATATATTTGATAAGTCTATTTTTAAAAAAGCATTTTCTTTTAAAAGATTATCTTCATTTTCTTTAAGATTGGAAATAGACAAGTCTAGACTTTTAACTCTTTCGCTAAAACATTTTCATTTTGTTTTAGAGTTGAGTTTTCTTTTTTCAGTTTGGAAATTCTTTTGAGAGAAGTCTTAAGACTAAAGCTTAGTTCATCAATATATTTAGAAACTTTGACAGGAATTTTAAAATCACTTGCCTCAAATTCACTGCGAGTCCGATCCCCGAGTCCGATCCAGTCCAGTCGGTGTGCCATCGAGACATAGATTGGCATATTCATTATCACTTTCCTCACACTCGGTATCACTCCGGGTTTCGGCTTTGAGAGCTTTTCGAAATTTTTCAGCTTTTCCTCTCTTCTTCTTCGAAGAGGACAGTTGGTCTCGATGTGTCCCTTTTCTTGCATTCAAAGCGAGACTACATATTTATTTGGTTCCTCATCATCCAGACTTGGTGCTGTCTTTGAAAGCTTTGTTTCTTTGAGTTGAACCTTCTTCCTTTTCTATTTAGTTTTCTGAATCTTCTTATCATGAGAGCAAGCTCCTCATCGTCCATATCATCTTGAATCTGTAACATCGAATCATCATTTGATTTTAATGCAATGGATTTCTTACCTTTTGGATCTTCATCTTCATTGATCCTTTCCACTTCATAGGATTTGAAGAGTTCCAATCAGCTCGTCGACGAGATAGTGGCATGATTCTTTGCGTCTCTCTTATCGAAGTCTTTATGTGATTCCAATCCTCGGAGAGTCCACGCAGTAGCTTGTTTACCTTCATGGGATCAGAAGTTGGTTGACCTTAATTTTCAAGACCATTCACAATATCCGTAAACGACTAAACATGTCGATATTGATTCTCCCGGTTTCATTCGAAGGCTTCGTATTGACCGAGAAGAATGTTGATTCTTGTTTCCTTCACTCGATCTGTTCCTTCATAGGTGATATGCAATCTGTCCCAAACTTCTTTTGCTGTACCACAAGAAGATATTCTATTATATTCAGTTGGTGATAAAGCACAATATAAGGAGTAAATTGCTTTTGCATCGAGTGTTTGTCTCTTGATTATTTCTTCCTGAGACATTCCGCTGGTTTCTTCAGTTTCTTTTCCTTTTTTAGAGACTGATGCAGTGGTAGGAGTAATTCCTTTTTCTACAACATCCCATTCCAGAGGATCCTTTGATCGTAGGAAAGCTTTCATCTTGTTCTTCCAGATGTTGTAATCCTTTCCATCAAAGTAGGGTGGTTTGGTATTGCTTTGCCCTTCCATCGCCTCGGTGCTAGCATACTAGCCATGGATCTTTAACTCTGAAGTAAAACACTTCAAACAAAGTGAGTACACGAGCTCTGATACCAATTGATATTGCTAGTATGAGTACCTAGAGGGGGGTGAATAGGTGCCTAAACAATTTATCGATATACGGAAGCGATTCTTAACATATGATAGAAAATAAATTCTCTCTTAATTAACAAAATGAAATACGATTGAGATAGAGAGAGTGAGGAAGAGAAAATTGAACACGGGATTTATAGTGGTTCGGCTTATTCCAAGCCTACGTCCACTCTTCGCACTGCGATGACCCACCGGCTGGATTTCACTATGATCAAAGAGAAGTTACAGCACAGCTTTGCCTTGATTCCACGGTGTAGATGTTTTACCACACCTCCTCAAGGTCTCTCACAAATATAGACTCTCTTTTGTATACAAGTATTCGCTCAAGGGATTTATCTAAATAAATAGGAGCTTCAGACTTTGGAATTCTTCTATCGCGCACACCTTGAACAACTAAGAACGTCTTCCTTATATACTCCTTTATGCCATCATACCCGTTGGCACTTACCAAAGGAATTCCTCCAATCTACCCGTTGGACGGAATCAATTAGGAAGATCGTTCGAGCTATTAAAGGAACGTGTTGATAGCCCATCAATCTGTTCGCCCATACAATCAGGATCTCGGTTTCCATAAGTAGAACCTTCTAATAATATTTAGACAATCATCGAATCTTCAGTCATTGAATCAATCTTGATCAATCAAAGGATTCTTATACGTCTTCTCCAACCACGAGATCTTCTCCAGATGATAAGGTTAAATCCTGAACAAAACATCAAGTTCTGGATAACCTTTCTTCAACGGATTAGAGACTGTCAATGAGGATAGACTTTGAGTCTTGAGTCTGGCTGTCCGGAAGTCTTCAGACTTTAACCAACAGAGTCTGCTGACCTTCAGACTAGGCTGATGGAAACGTTTTGTCAACTTCAAAACACTTCACGAAGATTTCTCCAACAGATTTATTTACTAAAATCAAATCATCATATCGCAAAAGCTGTAAAACACGACTATTAGGATGGCTTAATCGGCGAAACCACGTAAGTTCATCTGCAACCTTGTTTCTTTGAGAAAAGAATGCCATGGAATGCAAGTCCTTATTGGTATATAATCTCTGATGATTACTTCCCATCAACAGTACCCGGAGTGTCCTGGAGTTTTTGATATTAAAGCCAGATGTGTCAAACTCAAAATAGCAAGGATAATCTCTCATCAATTGAGAGACAGAAGATTTTTCTTAATTTGTGGAACAACTAGAACATTATTAAGTGAAAATTGACCAATTTAGTCGCTAAATTGACCAGTCCCAACATAAGTAATCGGCAATGATGTACCATTCCCAATTATCACATTATCATGGTCAAGGTAAGGAACTACATTCACAAGATTACTTGAATTATTAGTCATATAAGTAGTAGCACCATTGTCTGTATGCCATTCCTCATCTAGTGAGTTTGAGATATGAAGAGGAGCCAGGCCTTGGGGTATATTAACATTTTGATAACTATTATCGAAACGATACTAACAATTCAATGCATCATGCCCTTTCTTCTTGCAAATTTGATAGATGAAAGATGGCACTCCTATGTTTGAATTTGGCATTGCATCGGCAGTTTTGGTTTGGCGAGTGTTATAGTAGTTTCTTGAATAGTGCTGACCATTCTGGTTTGTTTGAGAAAGCCCACGATCCTAGAATTAAATGTGGATCCTCTACCCTTTCCTCTGGGGTTGTTTTTGTAGCCACCATTGCATTGCTGTGAGATAATCGCCATTGAACTATCTAGGAGCATGGTCGAAGTGCGCTTGTTTTGCAACTCATAACTTTGAAGTTGTGCAACCACTTCAGCATGAGATAGAAGAGGAGGCTTGAACATAGTCATTTTGAACGACTCATAGCCATCATTAAGTCATTCAAGTAATCTGAAGACTTTATTAGCATTTGACACCGGTTTACCATGGAATGCAATTGATCACAAATAGATTTAAAGTCACGAAGATAAATAGATAAAGGCTTATTTTCTTTCCAGATGTGCTGAAGTTGTTCAAGGAGGTCAAGTTCACAAGTCACCGAGCGTTGCTTGAAATGAACGGTGAGAGCTGTCCATACTTTTGTTGCTATTTGTAGTCCAACTGCATGTTTGAGAACCTCTTTCGAGAGTGTGTCGACGATCCAAGACTTTACAAGGCGGTCACTCGCACCTACGATGTGTATTTTGGGTTACTGACTTCAGGTCCATTCTCTAATGTTCGAGTTTGCGTTGGCACAACGGTCTCTCCGGCAAGGAAATCAAGTAGTTCCCAACTTTCAATCAGAGACAGTACTTGTGTCTTCTAAAGTAAAAATATGTTTTCATTAAGCTTCAATTTAACAAATTTTGACACATTGATGTTTGAAGGACATGGAAATCTTAGGTTTGAAGAAGAAAGTGACATGACTACAAGAAAAGATCAATGTGTCGTTGCATTGCTCTAATACCATAAAAAGCCTCAGAAATTGAGTTAATGAAGTGTTACTTTTCATTGATATGTTGTACAATATATATATATCACCACCTATAATTATGGTGAAATATAAAAATAAAAGATAACAATTCTATCTACAAGGAAAACAAATCACAAAAGATCTCTAAATGATCATTTCGTTGATACTTTACTTGATTTGCTGTATTCATGCTGATTTGTAGAAAATTTTGCACTGCAAATAATCTGAATTTTTCCTTTCTGATCTTTTGCTTCAATAAACACTATCGCGTCTTTTAGGGCAAGCTTCCTTTCGTATGGCGAGACTTTCTTCCATTATCCCACTGGCAGATTCATTAACAATCGTCTTATGGCTGATTTTATTGGTATAACTTCTCCATGCTTTAGCACTTTCTTCCCCCATAAATGATTGATTGCAACTCAAATTTTTTTTGGGTGATTAAGCTGAATATGCAAAACTACCCAATCCCACCATATCTCCAGTTGAAGAATGGCGAATTTGTGAGAGGGGGAATTTCGCGTCCAATGGAGTCGGCGTTTTACTTGAAACTCACCAAGGATATGTATGTCGAGTCTCTTTCCTTATCTTTGCTTTGATGTTTTTATGTTCCGCTTCCGGGTCATCTTACTTAGTTTTGCTTCTTTAGGTGGTGGATCTCAAGACTCAGCTCAGGCAATTCAAGAAATTAGTGAAGGATCTGAGGAAGAAGCTAGAGGACAAGAAGGCGAAGAGAATGGTTTCGGAGGCATTTACATGGTTAGCATCAGAGCCAACGATTACTTGTACCTCGTTGCCAACAATCTAGCTCTGTTTCTGACAAGAATCAAGGAAAATATGAGAGGAATTGTGGCTTTTGTATTTCTGTATATCAAGTGTACATTTACAAGCTATATTTGTAGTACTAGAAAGAAAACGTAAAAGAGGAAAAGAAAATTAGACATGATTGTATTTCCTATCTATTGAGCCAATTAAGGATTTTGTGAATCAATTAGTGATTAGCTAAATCAATCAATTCATGAGCGAGAATTGATATCAAATCATATTTCCAACACTCCCTCTCAAGCTGGTGGTTTGTATATATCAAGGGCACCAAGCTTGCTTAGCAAGTATGTACACCATCTTTCACACAATGGCTTGGTAAATATGTCTGTAGGTTGCTCCATAGTCCCAATTACTCTTGTTGTGATGATCCATTCTTGGATTTTGTCTTGAGTGAAATGACAATCAACTTCTATATGTTTAGTCTTCTCATAAAAACTAGATTTGCCGCTATTTAAGCGTGGCACGTTGGCACAGAACAAATTGCCCGGTCCATCAATTTGCACTCTAAGATTCAAGAGAAGTCCTCATGTCCAAACTACCTAACAAACAGTCTTGACCATGGCCTAATATTCAGATTCGGCTGACGATAATGATACGATTGACTATTCTTTATCTTGCATGAGATAAGTGACTCTCCCAATTTGATACATTATCTAGAAATAGACCTTTTCATCATTGGACAAGTAGCATAATCTATATCGCTACGCATCCTCTCAAATACTTTACAACCTTTAGTGTTGCATTCATATCGGACTGCTTTGTTTTGTGCATGAATTAATCGAGTATTGGTACCACATAACATATATAAGGTATTGTCATTGTGGGATAGATTAATTTCCTAACAAGGTGCTGATGTCCCGATGGGTCCTTGAGTAATGAATCTTTGATTGGTGAAGGTGAGCTCTCATCATTCATGTGTCGTTAGCTTCACATTCTGATCAATTGGTATAATAGTTAGTTTACATTCTAACAATCTTGCTTCTAAAACTATCTCCATAATCAATTTACATTGGCTATGACAGATCCCTTTGTTAGATCGAGCTATTTCAATACCAAAAAGTATTTAGGGGGTCCCAAGTCTTTAATGTGAAAAGAAGAGTGTAGATATTTCTTGAACTTTGTAAAAGCAGACTAGAATATCACCAACATATATTAATAAATAAATTGATGAATCACCTTCAGTCCTTGCGAATAAGGTGTAATAATGCTTGGAGTGCTAGAATCCTGTAGTGATCAGCACCGTGGTGAATTTGGAGTACCATTATTTAGAAGCTTCTTTAAGCCCATATAAGGATTTACAAAGACGTCATACACGAGACTCCCCTTATCTGCATAAATTGTGGAAGATCCATAGAATTTCTTCATCGAGGTCTCTCTAGTGTAGTGGCTAATTTTGAAAAGAAGCAATGGACAAGAATGAACAAACGATAAGTTCCTTGGCCATGGTAAAAAAAGTCTCACGATAATCAAAGCCTTTTGGTTGTGTGAATCCCTTTGCAACTACCCCGTTTGGTTCGGCTTTTCCAAGGGGCTTTGGGAGCCCAAAGCCCCTTGGGAAATTTTTTAGGTGTTTGGTTCAGCATTTACAACTCTCTTTGGCCAAATGCTTCCCTTTGAAATGCGAGTCCACCTTTACTTTTAATCTGTTGACTTCTTTATTTATTTTTTAACCGAGCATCTTCCCCATACCCCAACTGCCGGCAGTTAGATTTGGTCGTTGGCGAGGCTGCTCGAGGTCTATGGAACCTAGATTTGGCCGACGGTGAGGCTGCCTGAGGTCGCGCAACCTTAGGCGGCACCGCTTGGGCCTCGCCAGCGGCCAGATCCAGGTCTGCGCGACCTAGGCAAGCATCGCCTGGGTCGCGCAAACCTAGGCGATGCCGCTTGAGGTCGAATGGTGCACGACCCAGGCGACCCTGCTTGGGTTGCGTGGACCCGGATCTGGTCGTCGGCGACCGCTTGAGGTTGCGCGATCTCAGGCAACCTCGCTGGCAGCCAGATCTTGGTTCATGCAACCTCTACCAGCCTCGCCAATGGCCGAGATCTAGCCGCCGGTGGTTGGTCCTTTGTTGATCGCGATGGAGTTTCATCGGATTTGTTTTAATTTTTTTAAATAATAAAAGCCGTTTGCAAATGTTGGGTTTACCAAACAGTATTTACACCAAAGCCACTTTCCAATGCCCTTTAAATTATAATTTGCCAAATGTTCAAGCATTCTCGAAAACTCCTTTACCCTAAAGGTATTTGCATTTGGCTAAAGGCATTTTATGACATCCTGGATTTTTCACTTATGCTTTCAATTAAATTAATCAAGCTTTTGATCGATGCACCTACAGTATTATTCTTAGAACTGATCCCTCGTGAGATAATTAGACTATCTAGGGAAGCCATTAAGGAATTTTAATACAACAGACTTGAGAATTCGACCAAGAATCGGCTACTTGACCATGCTCTTCTTTAAAGGCCATTACGGCACAATTAAAAATCGATCAGAGATTAGAGATAGGTCAGTTTGATTGAGATGTGTGGCTAAACGTGGGTGACTCCACTAAATTGAAAAATTCTTGTCGACCAGCACTAGATTGATTTTCTATCGTTTTGGTACCTTGTGTCCGTATTTGACTTCTCGAGATTTTCACGACAATCAAGAGTCGCCAATGTGTCAAATAGGTTCATTGTGGCTCGAATAAAATCGACCACGAGTCATTTGCACTAAAAATTTCTGAAAACTACTCGGTAACCTAGGTCACGCTAAAAACGTGTCAGATTGAAATTAACCGCGAATTTGAATCCGATTTTAGAAATTGGAAGTTTTGTCATATCACAGATCATTTTAGAAATGTCGACTCAGTCTCCAAAGATTTTTTTACAAATTGAGATTTTTTGGGAAAAAGTCATCGTAGGGCTGCTTTTGTGCAGAAAATGTCGGGACCGTTTTTATCACGCAATTAGGAAGCAAGTGGGTTGTATTTGTTAGGAAAAATATCAATTCGATTGAGGGTTCGACAATTGAATTTTTGAGGGCCAAATTGGGATGATTCAAAGAGAGATTAAAGTCCAATTGAGGAAAAATCACATGAAATTCGTAGCACCATATATGGCTTTTGGATCTTTTCAAGTGTATAAGAAGGAGCCTTGGTAGTTGATTTTTAGCCTAGGAAGGCAGCTGGTGGTGGAGGAATGGTCAAGGGAACACAAGGGATAAGAAGAGACCATAGTAGGCTCCCTTCAAGCTTTTGGTCCCCTTTTCCCCTACTCAACCGTCGATGACCCCTCCCATCTTCTTCATTGTGCCATTTTCGAGCTCGGCAACCCGAGAGAGGCCAGCCGAAGCCCTTTGCCGCCGTAGCTGCCATTTGGACCACCGTAATGCTTAGCTGCTCCGTTTGCACCATCGTCCACTCGCTATGCGTGTCCCTTGCCTCGGCCCGTGTCTTTGCCTCCCTCACGCCTTCACCTCAACCTAGCAGCGTCTTAGAGTCCTTTCCTATGGCCGTTGGACCCCTTTGCACCGCCAAACCGCCACCATGTTGCTGCCGTGAGGCTCGCCGAATGCTGCTGCAGCTCTGCTAGCTTTGGTCTCGTTGGATCAGCCCTCTGCAGCCCTCGAATAGAAGCAAACAGAGTGGGTTTCCAGCAGCACTTTTGGCTTGTTTTGGAGGTGTTCTCGGCCCCGAAAGTTAGGCCTACTTTGGAGAGAGTTGATCCCTGCGACGTCCTCGTCGTTTTGAACCGAGCGGTTCATTAATCAAGTGAGTTTAACTCACTAATTGGCACTTAGTAGGTTAATGATGCTTAGGGGTTGATTAGTTTAGACTAAAATTAGTTTAATGGATAATTAGAATGGTTTAGTGAATTAGTTAATTATCGATGCAAGTTAGGTGGCTAATTTTGTGTAATTAGTGAGTGGATAGGCTATAATATTTATTTAACCAATCTCGAAATTTTTCCGGGCCTGTTTCGGCATATAATTAGGCTTTATTGGCATAAGTATGCGTTTTTGGTATTTATTGGCATTATTTAATTAATTTCCGTAATTATTTAATTAATTAATTAATTTCCAAAAATTAGATCGGGATAGTCGGTGACTGGAATTTTATGTTGATTACAATTGTGTGATCTATTTAATTAATTGAGCTTTAATTTGTGGTGGTTGTGTATGATTTGTATTTTAGGAATTTATTCCTAAATTTATTTAATTTTAGTAATTAATTGGAAATGTGAGCATTGGTTTACAACACCAAAAATATTTTGGTGGACGATATAAAATGGTTAGATTTATGGAAAGGAAATTATGGTATTTTGGCTAAGGCCAACCGTATACCAACACATGAGTATTTTTATTAAGTATGATAAAAGTGGTAAATTGAATAGATGGTCAGGGTGGTATACTATATCAACCCGCGGACAATATGTCAGCTTAGATTGCAAGTAGTATACCTTATTAACTTAGAGGGAGCACTATTAGTATACTATATCAACCTACGGGCTCTCATATATCAGCTTAGATTGCGAGCAATATATTATTTATCAGTTTAGCGCAGCTATACTATCTATATATCAACTTAGAGCGAGCGGTCTTGATATGATCAGACTTATTAGATAGTATTGATTTGGCCGACCGGAGGGAGGTCGTGATGACACATAATTGACTGAGTCGATTGATTGGTAGTTCGATCGATTGATTTATGTGATTTGTGTATCTATGAGATATACTGACTTGTAGGAAGGAATAGAGGCAAAGGTAAGACCTCCGACTCATGTTGTGCTTAGGTAGCTCTTATGGCATATTTTCTTCCTAATCGAGTCTTAGGGGGTAGAACTCGCTGATATGTCGTCTCACCCTATTGTGGGATAACATTTCATGTCCTTAGATGGCGGCTCGAGAGTTTTTTGGACGACCCAAGAGTGTTATAGAGCAGACATCTTATTTTCCGTTGCTTGAGAGCCTTAGGGGCTGGACCTATGAGTTGGTGAGGTCCACGATTTGGGTTAACGCAGGTCTCACCCACAAGGTGCCCCACCGATACAGATCATGGTACTGCCATGCTCAAGATGGCTAGAGAGAGGGTCCTATTCTAGAATCTGAGATTCCTCTGTACATCCTAGAGGCTGCTTTTGGGAAAGGCATGGCTGATCCTCCTCAAGGTTCGATAATAGATGCAGTAGACTCGGCTCTTACAGTACTAGAGTTCCCGGTGCAGTCTACTGAAGGCTCTAGTTGGAGCATGGAAGAATGAGAGATTGAGGATGATGATGACCCGGAGTATATCGGGAACCCCTACCCTGCTTGTAGACTTTGCTTTTGAAGTGGCTTGAGTAGAACTTGACTTTAATAGTTTGTATTGTACTATATACATTATGGTGTGCAATGTATATATGTGTGGCCGTTTCAGGTTTAAAACTTATGGTCCTACTTTCCTATCCAATTATTTTATTATTTGGAGATTATTTATATGCTTCCACATGCGTATTAAAATGAATGGGTCGGCAATGCGTTTTGAGATATCGCTATTAATCGACCATGGAGGGATGGACACGTACTTGGAGGATTGGGGCGTGACATCCCCGTTTAATGGTATCGGAGCCAAGGTTAGTGTTTGGAGTGATAAGGTGCGATGGTCTATGGGATAATAGTAGGAATGACCTTTAATTTCATGCTGGTGCATGTCTTTGATAGTTGATTGGTAAATTGTTTGTTGTGTGGATCGATCAACTTCTAATCTAGTGAGGATTTTGAAGCTAGGTTTTAAAGGCTGAGCCATGAGCAATCAGGAGTAGAGGACTCCTAGTAAGAGATTAGTTAGGCCTGCGACTCGGGGTAGGACACCAACCAGGGTCGGTACCCGAGGAGGCGAAGGTAAGGCGCCAGCACAGGCTGGCGCCAGTGAAGAAGCACCACTTCGCGTTGGTGCTAGGGTAACAGCCTCGAGTGATCAGGGAACCATCGAGATCACCTAGGCCTTATATGCGATGAGGGAATTGATGGGGCGATAGGCCCGGGATCAAGCTGCTGCCTTCACTGCCATTGTTGCAGCCATCGCTCAAGCTACCGCTACTGCTGCTGTTACCGCCGCCGCTGAGGCTGCAACCGCCGCCGCACTTGTCGCCACACTTGCCAAGGTTCCAGCCGGGAACATAGTTGTGGATAGGGAGAGACCGGTCCACAAGTTGGTGGACCAATTCTTGAAGCTGAATCGGCCGAGGTTCATGGGTATTGGAGATCCAGAGACTGGCTCTCTTTGGATTCAGGATTTGGATAAGGCGTTTACACTTCTAAGGTGTAATGAGGAGGATAAGGCAACCCTGGCAGTTTATCAACTGTAGGATAACGCCAATACCTGGTGGAGAGCCGCTAGAGAGACTCCGTATTTCTAGGAGGAGTGGTCCGCCGTGAGATGCCTTCCTCGGGCGTTCAATGAACAAGTATTTCTTGAGGAGCGCTAGATAGCAGAAAATGGAAGAGTTTCAGTGTCTTCGTTAGGGGACAATGACCGTTGACCAGTATCGGGTCAAATTCGCGGAGCTTTCCCAGTATGCTCTGAGGTTGATTGAAGATCTTGAAGAGAAGGCTCGAAGGTTCAAGAATGGCCTTCGACAAGAGTTGAAGCAGCCGCTAGTGCCATTCAATTTGATTGATCATCGAGAAATTTACCGTTGAGTACAGCTGCTCGAAAGAAGCCTAAACGAGCAAGTCACCTAATCTAGATCGAGGTTTAATTCAAGTAGAGAAGGGATCCAACAAGGAAAGAGGCCCATGTCTAGAGGTAGATTTCCAGTTTTGCCCAGCAGGAAGGGTGGAATTGGGAAGTCAGGGCTTAGTTAGAATGGCCTGTGTCGCTTTTGTGGAAGACGACATGGTGTGAACCAATGCCCTCGAAGATCGGATGCTTGTTTTGAATGTGGCCAATAGGGTCACTTGGCTAGAGATTGTCTTAGGAGACCAAAAGGACAATTGCAGTTACCTCCGCCACTGTAGATGGGTCAGATCAGAGGGTACGCGCCTCATAATGCACTATAGGGTGGACAGCTCAGACCCTTGGTTCAAGGCATGGTGTATGCCATCACTCAAGGTTAGGCAGAGGCTGCGCCTGACGTGATCACAGGTATGGTTTTGTTGAATGACCATCCTGCTTATGCTTTGTTTGATCCAGGAGCAACCCATTCCTTTATTGTCGAGTATTATGTTAAGCTGATAGGGTTAAGTCCTGTATTGTTGGGATATGTTGTTAGCATATCTACACCATTCAAGGATAAGGTGTTAGCTGCTTTAGGTTGTTCTCGTTGCAAGTTAGCGATTGGTGAACGAGAGGGGAAAATAGACTTGTTAGTCCTAGCCATGTATGACTTTAATTTGATAATTAGCATGGACTAGCTCACTAAGAACCGAGCTAAAATGGATTGCTATTGCAAGTTGATTCAGTTTAATCCATTAAAGGGTGAGAGCTTCGAGTTTGTAGGGAACCAAGGAGGACCCTTGATTTCCCTAATCTTGTCACAAGAGGCAACCCGTTTATTAGGCGGGGGTTGTCAAGGTTACTTAGTCACTGTCGTGGATACGACAATTGAGGAGTTAAACATCGAAGATATTTTTGTTGTGTAAGAGTTTATAGATGTATTCTCGAAGGAATTGCCAGGATTGCTACTAGAGAGAGAGATAGAGTTCGTGATTGAGTTAGCACCCGGGACAGAGCCAATCTCTACGGCTCCTTATTGGATGACTTTATCTGAGTTGAAGGAATTGAAGGTGCATATACATGAGTTGTTGGATAAGGGATTTATACGTTCTAGTGCATCACTTTGGGGAGCACCAGTTTTGTTTATGAAGAAGAAAGATGGTTCGCTGCGTCTATGCATTGACTATCACCAACTCAATCAAGTGACGATCAAGAACAAGTATTCCCTGCCGAGGATCGATGACTTGTTTGATAAGTTACAGAGAGCGTTGATATTTTCTAAAATTGACTTGAGGACAAAATATCATTAGCTAAGGATCAAGAAAGAAGACATTCCAAAGTCAGTATTTCGTACTCGGTATGGTCATTACGAGTTCACCGTGTTGCCATTCGGGTTGACGAATGCTCTAGTTGCCTTTATGGATTTGATGAATCAAGTATTTAAGGAATATTTGGATTAGTTTGTGATCGTGTTCATCAATGATATTCTGGTGTATTTGAGGAGTGATGAACATGAGTCATTTGAGAATGGTACTACAGACTCTAAGAGTTCATCAGTTGTATGCCAAGTTTAGCAAGTGCGAGTTTTGGTTGACTCGTGTTGCTTTCTTAGGTCACGTGATTTCAGGTGAAGGACTTTCTGTGGACCCATCCAAGATTGAAGAATGATCAACTGACCGAGACCGATTACAGTGACAGAGATCAGAAGTTTTCTGGGTTTGGCAAGTTATTACAGAAGGTTCGTAGAAGGGTTTTCAGTATTAGCATCGTCGTTGACTAGACTCCTGAAGAAAGAAGAGAAGTTCGTTTGGACAGACAAGTGCAAGTGTAGTTTCCAAGAGCTTAAGTAGAAGCTGACTACCGCACTTGTGCTAACCATTCCATCTAGTCCTGGAGGATACGAGATCTATAGTGATGCATCGGTTAGAGGATTGGGTTGTGTGCTGATGCAACATACCAGAGTGGTTGCATACGCCTCTTATCGTTGAGGCCTCATGAACAGAATTACTCGACGCATGACTTGGAACTCGCAGCCATCATTTTTGCGCTGAAAATTTGGAGGTATTATCTGTGTGGAAAAAGATTCCAAATCTTCACAGACCATCAAAGTCTTAAGTATTTATTCTCTTAAAAGGAGTTGAATATGAGACAGCGTCGATGGATGGAGCTTTTGAAGGATTATGACTGTGATATCCTATATCACCCTAGGAAGGCAAATAAGGTCGCTGGTGCTTTGAGTCGAAAGTCTTTAGTTGCTCATATGTTGGTTAAGATTTGGAATTTGATCGAGAGAGCTCAAGATTCGGTGTTCAAATTTGAGGTAGGCCACCTTTCGAATCTAATTTCCACCCTCAAAATTGAACTAGATGTGCAGGTCAAGATCAAGTTACTTTAGCCGACAGACCCAAATGTTTAGAAGATTTTGCAAGAGGACAAAGATAAGAGGAAAGCTGACTTTCGGGTTTCTAATGATGGAACACTGAGGTTCCGAGGACGATTCGTTGTACCTGACGATGTGGAGCTTATAGAGGATATTTTATTAGAAGCCCATAGTAGCAATTACAATATTCATCCTGATAGTACTAAGATGTGTCAAAATCTGTGTCAATACTACTGGTGGTCTAGTATGAAGGCGGACATCGCCAAGCATGTAGCCAGGTGTTTGACGTGTCAGCAGGTCAAAGCTTAGCATTGCAAGCCGGTAGGATTTCTGCAACCTTTCGAGATCCCAGAGTGGAAATGGGAGCATATTACAATGGATTTCGTGACTAGACTCCCGAGGAGTCAGAGAGGAAATGATTCGATTTGGTAGTGGTCCACAGACTGACCAAGTCGGCCCACTTTATTGTAGTACGAAAGGACCTCAGTTTGGATAGGCATCCTAAGTTATACGTACAAAATATAATTCGTTCGCATGGAGTGCCGGTTACGATTACTTCAGATTGAGACCCGAGATTTACCGCCGCCTTTTGGAAAAGCTTACAGAGTGCTTTAGGTACAAAGCTACAATATAATACGACATATCATCCTCAGACGGATGGCCAATCTAAAAGGACAATTTAGACCCTCGAGGACATGCTGCGAGCTTGTGTACTAGATTTTAAGGGGAATTAGGAAGAACAACTTTATATCATGGAGTTTGCTTATAACAATAGTTATCAGCAGAGTATTCAGATGGCACATTTCGAAGCGTTGTATGACAGATCGTATAAAATGCCCGCGTGTTGGAATGAAGCCGGGGAAAGAAAGATCACAGGCCCAGAGTTGGCAGCAATCAGTGGATGCAGTTTCAGTGATCAGAGGCAGATTAAAGATCGCTTAGAGCAGACAGAAGAGTTACGCAGATAAGCGCCAGACATCTTTGGAATTTCAAGTTGGTGATCACGTTTTTCTGAAGGTGTCACAAATGAGAGGAACTTTGTGCTTTGGTAAGAAGGGAAAACTGAGTCCGAGGTACGTAGGTCCGTTTAAAATTCTTGAGAGAATTGGGACTTTAGCGTATTGTCTTGCGTTGCTGCCGAGATTGGCGTAAGTGCATGACATCTTTCACGTGTCGATGTTGAGGAAGTATGAGCCTGACTCGACCTACGTGCTTAATTTCGAGGAATTGGACGTGGACGACCGTGTGTCGTACGTTGAAAGCTCGGTTTAGATCGTGGATCGAAAAGAGCAAGTTCTGCGTACAAAGACCATCTCATTGGTCAAAGTGGTCTGGCAACACCATGGCAATGAAATAGCAACCTGGGAGACTGAAGAGTCGATGGGACAAATGTTGCCCCACCTTTTTGTTTAAGAAATGTAATGGTTTAAATTTCGAGGATGAAATTTTTATAAGAGGGGAAGAGTTGTGACATCTTGGATTTTTCACTTCTGCTTTCAATTAAATTAATCGAGCTTTTGATCGACGAGCTTATAGTGTTATTCTCAGAGTGGATCACTCGTGAGATAACTAGACTATCTAAGGAAGTTCTAGGGAAGTCATTAAGGAATTCTAATGCAATAGACTTGAGAATTCGACTAGGAATTGGCTACTCGACCGTGCTTATCTTTAGAGGCTATTACGGTATAATTAAAAATCGATCAGGGATCAAAGATAGGTCGGTTCGACTGAGATGTGTGGCTAAATGTGGGTGACTCCACTAAATTGAAAAATTCTCGTCGATCGGCACTAAACTGATTTTTCTATCGTTTTGGTACCTTGTGTTCGTATTTGAATTCTCGAGATTTTCACGACAATCAAGAGTTGCCAATGCGTCGAATAGGTTCATTGTGGCTCGAAGAAAATCGACCATGGGTCATTTGCATTAAAAATTTATGAAAGCCACCCGGTAGCTTATGTCACGTTAAAAACACGCCAGATTGAAATTACTCGTGAATTTGAATCCAATTTTAGAAATTGAAAGTTTTGTCATGTCACAAGTTATTTTAGGAATGTCAACTCAGTCTCCAAAGATTTTTTTTGTAAACTGAGACTTTTTGAGAAAAAGTCGTTGTAGGGCTGCTTTTGTGTAGAAAATGTCAGGGACCGTTTTTTATCGCACAATTGGGAAGTAAGTGGGTTGTATTGATGAGGAAAAATACCAATTCGATTGGGGGTTTGACAATTGAATTTTTTAGGGCCAAATTGGGATGATTCAAAGAGAGATTAAAGTCCAATTGAGGGGAAATCACATGAAATTCATAGCTCCCCCACCACCTATGGCTTTTGGATCATTTCAAGTGCGCAAGAAGGAGCCTTGGTGGCTGATGTTCAGCCTAGAAAGGTAGCTGGTGGTAGAGGAATGGTTAAGGGAACACAAGGGATAAGGAGAGACCATAATAGGCCCCCTCCAAGCTTTTGGTCCCCTCTTCCCTTTCTCAACCATGGATCGCCCCTTCCATCATCTTCATTGTGCCATTTTCAAGCTCAGCAACCCAGAGAGAAGCCAACCGAAGCCTCTTGCTGTTGTAGCTACCCTATTTGTGCCACCGTCCGCTCGCCATGCATGTCCCCCACCTCAGCCACGTCTCCACCTCCCTCACGCATTTGTCTCAGCCCAGCAGTGTCCCAGAGTCATTTCGTGTGGCCGTTGGACCTCCTTGCACTGCCAAACCGCCATCGTGTCACTGTTGTAAGGCTCGCCGAACGCTGCTGCAGCTTCGCTGGCTTTGGTCTCGCTGGATCAGCCCTCTGCAGCCCTCGAATAGAAGCAAACCGAGTGGGTTTCCAGTAGCACCTTTGGCTTGTTTTGGAGGTGTTCTCGGTCCCGAAAGCTAGGCCCGCTTTTGAGAGAGTTGATCCCTACGGCATCCCCATCGTTTCAAATTGAGCATTTAGTTGATTAAGTGAGTTTAACTCACTAATCCTCGCTTAGTAGGTTAATGATGTTTAGGGGTTGATTAGTTTAGACTAATATTGATTTAGTGGATAATTAGAACAGTTTAGTGAATTAGTTAATTACCGATGTATGTTTGGTGGTTAGTTTTGTGTAATTAGTGAGTAAATAGGCTCTAATATTTATTTAACGAGTCTCAGAATTTTTTCGGGCCCGTTCCGGCATATAATTAGGCTTTATGGGCCTAAGTATGCGTTTTTGGAATTTATTAGCATTATTTAATTAATTTTCGCAATTAATTAATTAATTAATTATCTTCCAAAAATTAGACTAGGATAGCTGGTGACCGAAATTTTATGCTGATTACAATGGTGTGATCTGTTTATTTAATTGAGCTTTAATTTGTGCTAATTATGTATGATTTATATTCTAGAAATTTATTCCTAAATTTATTTAATTTCCGTAATTAATTGGAAAGTAACTGAGCGTCGGTTTACAATGTCGAAAATATTTTGGTGGACCATATAAAATGGTGAGATTTATGGAAAGGAAATTATGGTATTTTGGTTAAGGCTGACCGTACACCCATACACGATTATTTTTATCAAGTATGATAAAAGTGGTAAATTGAATAGATTGTCATGATGGTATACTATATCAACCTGCGGACGATATGTCAGCTTATATTGTGAGCAGTATACCGGTATACTATATCAAGCTACGGATTTGATATGTCAGCTTAGATTGCGAGCAGTATACCTTATCGGCTTAGAGGGAACACTATTAATATACTATATCAACCTACGGGCTTTAATATGTCAGCTTAGATTACGAGCAATATACTATTTATCAGCTTAGCGCAAGCTATGCTATTTATATATTAGCTTAAAGCGAGCAATCTTGATATGATCGGACTTATTAAATAATATTGATTTGGCCGACCGGAGGGAGGTCGTGATGACACGTAATCGACTAAGTCGATTGATTGATAGTTTGATCCGATTGATTGATGTGATTTGTGTATTTATGAGATATACTAACTTGCAAAAGGGAATAGAGGCAAAGGTAAGACCTCTGACTTGTGTTGTGCTTTAGCAGCCCTCAGGGCGTATTTTATTCTTAATCGAGTCTTAGGGGGTAGAACTCACCGATACGTCATCTCACCTCGTTATGGGATAACATTTCAGGTCCTTAGATGGTAGTTCGAGAGTTTTTTGGACAACCCAAGAGTGTTATAGAGCAGGCATCTTATTTTCCGTTGCTTAGGAGTCCAAGGGGTTGGACCTATGAGCTAGTGAGGTCCATGGTTTGGGTTAATGCGGGTCTCACCCACAAGGTGCCCCACTGATATAGATTGTGGTACCACCATGCTTAAGATGGCCAGAGAGAGGGTCTTATTCCGGAATCTGAGATTCCTCTGTACATCCGGGAGGCTGCTTTTGGGAAGGGCATGGCTGATCCTCCTTAAGGTTTGATAATAGATACAGT
Organism: Eucalyptus grandis; assembly: GCF_016545825.1. Lineage (NCBI taxonomy): Eukaryota > Viridiplantae > Streptophyta > Magnoliopsida > Myrtales > Myrtaceae > Eucalyptus > Eucalyptus grandis. Next base: position 35,004,195 of record NC_052620.1, on the reverse strand, counting down.
AGATTCGGCTCTTGCAGTACCAGAGTCCTAAGTGTAGTCTGCTAAAGGCTCTAGCTGGAGTGTGGAAGAAGGAGAGATCGAGGATGATGATAACTCGAAGTAGATCGGGAACCCCTACCCTACTTATAGACTTTGCTTTTGAACTGGCTTGAGTGACTTTAATAGTTTGTATCGTACTATATACATTTTGGTGTGCAATGTATATATGTGTGGCTATTTCAGGTTTAAAATTTATGGTCCTACTTTCCTATCCTATTGTTTTATTGTCTGGGGATTATTTATATACTTTTGCACGCATATTAAAATGAATGGGTCGGCGATGCGTCTTGGGATGTTGTTATTAATCGACCACAGAGGGATGTACGCATACTCGGAGGATCGGTGCGTGACACATTTCCCTAAAGGCGAACCAAACGGGCCCTAAATAGGCTTTAGACCTTTTAATGGAACCATCTGCCTTGAACTTGATCTTGTAAACCCATTTGCAGCTAATGGGCTCTCGATGTGGGGGTAATGAGACAATATCCCATGTATGATTTTCATCTAGAACTTTTTGTTCAGCCTCCATAGCACGCTGCCATTGTGGGTCATGTGCCACCTCATAATAAAATGATGGCTCATTTTCTTTGGAAATGTGGTTGATGCAATACATATGTTCCGGTGATAACCGACTAAATGAAACATATGAAGATATAGGATATTGTGTACTTGAAGTATCCATTGTAAGATATACATAGTCTTTTTTTCATGTAAGTGGTCAAGTAAGGTGACCAAAACGTCTAGGATGTTCCACTCTTGTCTTAATGGAAATTGCAGGAGATGATGTATGTCTACCTTGCGATGAAAAGTTGCTGATGAATTAGATGGAAGATCGTCCCCAAGTGCTAACATCGAGTTCAATGGAGGTTCGTCTCTAGATGGGAAGCCTGGTGATCAATAGCTTGGTATGTGTACATTGTTGTGATCGGAACTTGTTGTTCTGGGCCAATAATTACATATTGAGGTTGCTCATATAAATCTTCTTTTGATAGAAAAAGACGACATTATGATGCTGAGGAAGAAGATGAAGATGCATACTCTCGAAAATGAAAGACGTTTTCATGAAAAACATCTCTACTCACAAAGAAATGTCATGTAGAGATTTCCATGACCCGATAACCTCTCTATAGAGGAGGGTACCCCATAAAAATACACTGAATGGCATAGAGATCTATCTTATTCCAAGGACCTACAATTGTTGCATAGTAAAAACAACTAAATATTCTAAGATGATCAATCACTAGCTGTTTTCCATATAGTAACTCAAAGGGAGTTCACCCATTAATCAAATAGGCTTTCGTAACTACACAATCTCCTTAGAATTTTTTAGGAATTGAGGCTTGGTATTTGAGGGCTCGGGCTACTTCTAAAAGGTGTTGATGTTTTGCGCTCAACAATCCCATTTTGTTAGTGAGGGTAAGTCCGTGAACTCTCGAGCAATATGCTTTCAGATGATAAGAAAGATGCATTTTCAGTAGATGTCACACCCCAATTCACCAGAATAGAGGCATGACACGGCAATCCTTTCACCAAAGGACACAACCTTAACATAACCAAAATTCAACTCTAGATCAACACACACATGCGCACACACACACGCACACATGATAGAGGGCATTTGGTTATAATATCAGAGTTTTCTATAAGCCACCAAACCTATATATACATACCTCCACACAAAAACTAACTCACAACTTATCAACTATTTATAAATCGTACCAAAAAGTCCTTATCACAAAAAGTTCTCCCCAATATGAATGCTCACGCCTACTTATGGCTCACTAATCAAGTAGATGAGAGGAGTGAGCTATCACGACTTAGTAAGTAATACGTTTCTTCTAAGCAGATGGAGAAATCACTATGCACATTTAAAATTTAAACATAACTCATTTTCGCCAAATCCAGAATTTAACAAACCTTTAAGATTGAAAATTGGATATTTCTTTCTTTAGCATAATATGTCCATAACCAAATACTCAAGATAATAACAATGCATACACCAATTTATATTCATACGACAAATACCCAAAATACCAATGGTCCAGTTTATTGGTCAATCTTGTAAAAACATATGACAATGGTTTATTCTATTGATTAATCTTATCAAACCATACGTTAATGGTCCATTCCATCGATCAAACTAAAATCACATATCAATGGTCCACTCCTTTGACCAACTTATGCTCAAATGTTTAGCCATAGTCACGCGTGATGCCCGTGACAAGATGACCAAGAACCTTTTCACCCATTATTAGTCAGTAACTCAGCCCACAAGAATATCCTAAACTAGTATGCGCATACCCACATACTCCTTAGGGTTCATAGAGACACTACGCATCAACCATCAATCACAAATATCTAGTAATTTGACATCAAATTGAGATTCATCTCACAACTCAGACATTTGATATATAAATATCAAACTGTCCTTTAAGAACCACAAACGTTTCAAGATTCTTTCATAAAAGATTTTTACAAACCATTTACAAGTAATCATTCAAACTGAAGTCAAAGGATAATTATCTTTTTCAAATGTCAAAATGGCAGTAAAAACTTGATCCTGTTTTATTCAACAAAAATGCTATCTATTAGCTCATAGCATATGTAATTCATAATGTTTTTTAAAACATGAGTTTAAAATACAAAAAAGAAATAGTCACTCACCTGCAAACAGCTAAAAACCAACTACAGTGCTTACTCAAGTCGACGCACTCGAATTCCTAATAATTAATTGAAAAATAATATCAAAAGACCAAGTAAAATGATATTCTAATAACATCTTGACTATACTACGCCTATTTGTTGATAAAATGACACCTATGCACCAAGGAAAAGCTCGCTTCTAGCGGAAACCTATTGTTGTCCATTAAGCGCAACTCGTGCGTTAAACTTCGTCGTGCTATAACTTCCTCCACACAATTCCATTTCAATCCATCTTACGGTTTTTAGAATATCTCTTAATACGCTACAACAACCCCAACTCACCCCCTCCCCCAAAACCTCATTGAAAATGGCTAAAACTCATGCCTAAAGTTACTATATGGTACGTGTCCAGAACGTGCATCAAACTTGAAAATTCCTTTCCGGGCAAATGGTAAGCTCAAATCAAATCCATAAAATGCTATATCTCCATACTATTCTAAATTGTTATTTCTACAAAAATATGCAACTCAACGATTCAAAAACGGACTTCACCACACAAATTTCCAATAATTTCGAATTTTGAATTCTAATTGCGATGATTCGTTTGAATAGACAATTAAAGGCTTTGATCACTTACCAATGTCTACCTCCTCCTTCCCTTCTTTTCTCTAATCTCTTTTTCTTCCTTCTTTCCCCTTTTTCGTTTCTCCTGATCTCTCTCTCTCTCTCTCTCTCTCTCTCTCTCTCTCTAAATTGAAGTCCCCTCCCCCTCCCCCTCCCACCATATCCCCTTTTCTTTTGACTTTTCAACTCTTCTCCTTTTTTTCTTATTTTTGGGCCCACTAGCAGATCTCATAGTAAAAAAGAATTCTCATCCACTATCTGTCCAAGTTTGTTGGAAAGATTTATCGAATTGATTTTTGACAAGAGAAAGAAAACTCGAAAGTTTGAAAAAAGTTTGATTCTTGAATAAACCCAAGTGGCACGAGTTTAATCATCGACAATAGTGAAAAAGAAATGTGAACCTTCATGATGTGGGGTGTGATAGGGACCCCATATATCCATATGAAGAAGAGAAAAAGCACTAGTAGCTCGAGATGTGCTAATTGGAAATTGAGCTCGATACTATTTTGCTAAAGGGCAGATTGGACATCTAGTATAAGAGAAACGTGCAATGTGACTCAAGCGTTGATGATGAATAAGATTTTTATTATTGCCAATGGCATTATAAGGAATTTTTTTATTCAATAAATCAAAATCCTTTGGAAAGCTAGTCCAAAAATACAACCCTTGTGCAACACTACCCAAGCCCATCGGTTTGCCATAACTCAATGATATACAAGACATTTTAAAAGAGAATATCCAGACTGATTTGGACAATACCAATTTTGGTGACGTAAGTAACGTTTCCATTCAGGAGTCATACAGATATGGGAGAATCCAGATTTTTTGAATATAAGAAAATAATTGCTCATTGCAAATTGTGTGGTCACTAGCAGCTGAATCAATGATTCATTCATCAACTAATATTACATTTGTCTTGCAAAGAAAAGTACCTGAGAAAGTTGCACTTTTTGTCATTGGTTGTCAATTGATTTAGGGCCTTCATAATATTCTAGTACCGATCTTGGGTAATTGTTTCATGTGCCCCAACAATCTTATGTGTTGAAACTTGATAAGCAGAAGTTCCTTCTTCATTTTTTCCTTTGTCACTTGGCTTACTATATAATTTCCAACATGTATCAATAGTATGATGCGGTTGTTTGCAATATTCATAATATTTACCATTATTTTTTGAATTTTACCCATTATTTCCCTGTAATGACGTGGCATTATGTGGGCCGTTGGATGATCTGTAAGCTGGTGCTATTGTGGCTTGATATGGGCTGTTCAATTTGGTTGGACATATGGGCGAAAAATAGCCGTTCGATCTTCTTTGATCCCAGCTGTCCAATCTCGTTTGATCCCATTCGTTCATTTTTCTTTGATCCGAACCATCTGATCGATTTTTAGGGTTCCCTATAACAGTAACCATTTGATCATTGTTTCTCACAGCCCCCTTGCACAAATGGAGCCGAGACCTCCATGGATGCCAATTGCTGCTTCAACCAAGCCAGAACTCATTGAGAAGGCGGCAGGAGCAATGCCTTCACCAGCTCTCCCTTGCTTGGCTATGACAAGTCGTTGGCTTTCCTCTTGGACAACCAATTAGTAGATCCAACTGAGATTCGACATATGTTCCATTGTCAAGATCTGTGACCGAAAGGTGAGTATGATTTGCTCAAAATCAACAAAAAGCAAGTAATTTTCTCCCTTTCTTTTTATTTCGTGGTACTACTGAAGCTTAGCCTTAGGCCTTTCAAGTTGTTCTTCGACCGCATTGAGCTCATTCCACAGAGCTAAAAGCCGATTGAAGTGAGAGGTAACTAAGAGGTTCCCTTGCTTCAATTCTGAGAGGCCCTACGTGAGTGCGAAGAGTTTTGCTCAGTCGAGCCTCTCGTATGCTGTCCTAGATCGTTTTCACATCCTCGATCAGTGGTAAACTGGCTGCGACATCCGGTGTCAAACAATTGTTGATCCATGTGTGAACCAATTGGTTGCACCTTCTCTAGTGCCATCGAAGCCGTTTTTCGGTTGGGAAGGGGACGACTTCGTCGAGGAAGCTGTCCTTGTCCTTTGTTACAAGTGTTTGTCAGAAGTCTAGAGCCTAGGCGCTGTAATTATCCAGTTTGGCGAGCTGTAGGATGATTAGTTGGAGCTTTGGGCCGTCACCCAGTAATGTGTAAAGTGGGCTGTTAGGCTAGGGGGTCGTTGGCGACTAGGACATCATAGGGTAAAAACTCGAGTTAGAGAATCGGATAGGGATTCATCCCTAGACCTAGTGGAATGGATTTGAGTCCCTAACCTGAGCCTATCCAATTCGGTCCACCTCCATTTGAAATATTTTCTCGTGAAGATGGAATTGCCCACATCCATCAAGCCGAGTTCCAAAACTTGGAACATACTCCTCTTCAAATGGGCCATGTTGGGCCCATGTGTAACTTGGCCTGCCAGTCCATTGGCCTTGAACTAGGTACCAGACTTGGGGCCATTGAATTGGGCTAGTAACCTTTACTGAAGCAGGTGTAGACGCAATAAAGCTATCTTCCTTATTTGGGTCAACCAGACCCAAATTATGCAAATGAATTGGACTTGGGGTTTGCTTAGGTGAGTTGTGGGTTTCCTCCATTGGTGATGTTGGTTGGTTGACACGGTATTAAAAAAAAAGTGTTGAATTCCTATAAGATGGTTGGCTTGTTTTGCAGGTATGGAAATGCAACAAGTATGAGAAAAAAAGTAGGCAATTCTAGGGTTGTGGAAGCTAGGCAAGAATAGACCGCTCTAGTACCATGACAAGAATCGAGGAAAAGTTTTGTGGTTTCTATATTTCTGTATATCAAATGTACATGTACAAGCTCTATTTGCAATAATAGAAAGAAAATGTAAAATAGGAAAAGAAAAATATACATGATTGTATTTCCTATCTACCAAGCCAATCAAGGATTTTGTGAATCGATTATTGATTAGCTGAATCAATCAATTCACGAAGAGGAATCGATATCAAATCGTATTTCTAATAGTTTCAGTCCATTTTCATGGAGGATTATGTGGGAATGGTGGTTGGCAACACTAGCACTGTTCTTGAGGTAAAGCCAAATGCATAATTTTCCTTCAATTGCGGAGCAATATAGCACTATTTAATCGATAGAAACAAGTCAATAGGATTGCAATTATTGGAAGGATTTTGTTGACCGACGCATTTTCTTCTTTAAAGTTTTGTCGCTCCCTGACTTTTATTTTTTATTTTTTATATGCTAACAAATAATTCCTTATGAAAATCTACATCTATGATCTCTTGAGATATTGAAGAAATTTTCATGTCGGTTGTGTAGTCAATATATATATATATATATATATATATATATATATATATATATTATTAGGGTCAAATTAAGCAAACACACTTTCACACTCAAGACACGTAATATAAAATTTTCATTTTCTGTCATGAGTTCATTATAATAAATAAGTACTTTGTTAATGGGCATCTAAAGGATAGTTGCAATTCATTATTTGTTTTTTGCCCATGTATTCTCCACGTTCTACTCCAAGTCTCTTATAAGCTTGACTATTTTCTTTGGTTTGATAATGAATTAAACGTTATCATACACCTTTAAATAAATACTTTATAATGAATGCGTTCATTTCACAGAAAATAAGTGATTTGAAAAATATTTTGCAAAAAATAATTGCTTATATTATTGAGAAAAATTAGTTAGTAGAAAATATTTTCTTCATCGATAACAATTTATGCTTAACTATTTTTGTGGACGAGTTTTTTTTTCCATTAATTTGTTTTCTAAGCAATATTAATTATCATTTTTTGGAAAAATATTTTTCAAATCATTCATTTTCCACGAAATGAATGGATTCTAGTTTAGGTATGAGTTTTCCTAAATTGGATTAAATATAAAAGTGTTTTGACAATTAGGATCGGGTCGAGTATGGGTCATGAGATTTTTATTACATAAAAATAGATCAATTTTGGTAGGTCCATTTTCAACTTAACCTAAAACTAACTAACCTACTTGTTTGACAAATATAATTGTAACAAATGGATAAGTCTTTGATTTCCTTTTTCTTTTCTTGGGTATTTACAAAGTTGGAGCAAGAAAATTTGGATTTTAATTAATGCCACCTACCTCTTGGGTGCCTCCCCATTGTCGCGAACTACCTTTTCCGTCTAGAGGGGGATAAGACATAGGTTTAGGGGAATTGCTTAAAAAGCAGAGGTCGACTCGAAACTAAGTGAGGTATGAGAGCATGCCGTACTTCCTATGCAATCAGAGATCTAGGGCTGAGGACTTAGTTATACTAATTGATAACTAATACCCCATTCGCTATCTAATTTTGTTCTTTTTAAAAAGATATTTGTCAGATAGTTTGGATTGATTTTAAATTTATTCACTAACATATGAAACAATCATACATGTGTGTAATCATCGAAATAACAATTGGCAATTGATGAAGCACTAAATAAATTGTAAGAAAAAACAAAAATCTAATGATGAGAAATAAGAAAAATACCATTCCTAACTAGGCTAAGGAGAAACCAAAATCAACATTAAAAGTGCACAATCACATAATAGTTGAAATGAAAATATGCATATGATAACCTATCATTTGTCTCTAAGAACACTCCAATCCTTTGGTGAAACTGTAACAACTTGTTCAATTTTGATAACAATTTTTTCTTTATAAAGGATTTTCGCACATTTTAGAGAAAACTAGTCAAAAACTAAGTTTTAAGCTTTTTCATAACTTTTAGAAAAAATATTTTATTTTTATTTTTTAAATTTAAATATATTTTAATTTTAATTTTTTGTTTTGATCCAAAATGGGGAGTTGGGTTGGGCCCATGGACAAGCATGGGCTACCACTGCTCTTCAAGCTGGCCACGGACATCAAAGGCCTTAAGAAAGGAACGGGCTCAATGAAATAAAACCCAATTCGGCCACTACAAGACCAAATGCAAAGCCCACTCAACCCAATTAAACCAGACAAGCCAGTTTAAGCCCAACACTCACTACTCCTATAGTAAAAACGAAGCCGAAATTCACCCTTTTTTTTTGAGTGAATACAAGGTACAAACTAAGAAAAATTAATGTCTTAAGTCTACAATACCAATTTTATCACTAAGTAAAATATAAGATAATTATTTAGGAGGCTGTAAGTAAACTGTAGTATCCAAATGCTTCACTATACCAACATTAGTAAGCATATTAGTACGCTGATTGCCTTCTCAAAAAATGTGATGAATTTTGAACTCAAAATGGAAGTTCAATAGCCTTTTGATATCCTTAAGTAGTGTTGGATCGATGTTATCCGCTACTCTCTCTAGGTTAGTGAGTTCGATAATAATTTTGAAGTCCATCTCAAGGATGAGTCTCATCCATAGTGCCCATAGTTCAAACGAACATATTACAAGAAATGAGGTAAAACCTCTAAGCCAATCTCCCTCTTCATTACAGAATAATCCTCCAACTCTTGTAAGTTCAAGATTACCTTTTGACGCTCCATCCGTATTCAGTTTAATCCATCCTGGTGGAGGAGGATCCTAAGTAACCATAATGAGAAGTATGTCATCCACTTGTGGACAAGTTGATCATGGGCGAAGAAATGATTTCCTTCGTGTGAAATTCACCTAAATCAACACTCCAAGGTGAAGGCTCACCAAGTCTAACTGAGCCCAAAATCCACTACTCTCTCTCACCAATTATCTAATCCCACGACTTGTCTTCTTCGAGCGCGCCCAAAACACCCGAAGACTTGCGCACTGATTCAAGAACACCAAAACTCCAGCCGTGAACATAATGTCTTACAGTTAATCGATATATGCTCGTTCACCAGGCCTCCACCGTTGGTTGCCATGTTCAACCATCATTACCAGTCACCACAACTCTAGCCGCGACCACCGAACGCCCAAACCACCAAACCACGGTTTCTGCGGACAGCCACGACGGGCAACCACTGGCCGTGTCTCCGACCACACCCTCGACCTTCTCATCCACACCGTCGCTCCTCCTCCGACCACATCAACACCGGCCATGAGTCATCCCATCTGGCCCCCAACGAACGTAGTACGAGGTAGATGAAGCTGAAGCAAAGACGCGAACACGAGTGACACCCAGAACAATGACGGTGATGAAACTCCATAAAGAAATGTGTCTCAATTTGCAAGTGTCCAGATCAGACGAACCAAGAAAACCAATGCAAATCTAGTTAAGGCATTACGTCGAACATAGGGGGTGCGCTGCGGAAACGAGGGGTTCCTAACCCAAAAGCGGGACTCGAACCAACACCGATGGCCTCAACACTCGAAGCAAAATGCGGGGAGATGCGGGCCGGATCTTGCGCGAGCCAGACGGCCACGAGCTCTGGCCTGGCGTGCCTAAAATAAGGCAAGAGTAGAGTCGAGCGTACCTGTGCAGCTTGAGGATGTCGCCCAGGGAGGTCGTTAGACGCGGTGTACGGCCGAGGCTTTGGCCGAGGTTCCCTCACTCTCTCTCAGGCGCATGGACCTCTCCTTCTGCATTCGCTCTCGCCCTCCTCTCAGTCTCAAGCTCCCCAAGCCCAAAAACTCTCTCTCGCTCTCAATCTTGGTCTCTCCCTCAAGCTCTCTCTAGGATTCTCTATCGAGCAGCTCTCTATTGAAGACAAAATTGAAGATTCTGACCTTGGCACCGATTGTGATTGATTCAGTAGATTTATAATTGCCTTAGTTAATGGAGATTATGATTCTTTGTATATTATTTCCTAAATTCCTTGTATTCTTACACTATAACTGAATCATTGTAATTGCACATGATATATGAATATACAAACAATTCTCCCACTTCATTCATCTTTATTTTCTGTCATGGTATTAGAGTAGCCCTTGATCTTGGCTTAGCTTCCGCAAATTCCAGTTTCTACAAATTCCAGAATTGCCTTCGTTTTCTTTCTGAGGTGTTGTTGCAGTTCTTCATTTTGCAAAACAAATCAGCCAAATGATTAGGAATTCATCTTTACCATGGAAAAAGATAAGAACATCAAGAGCTCTTTAAAAGAGGAGAATCCCCAAAATCCAACCTTATTACCGTTAGATATTACCAACCTACCCGAGGAGGAACGACCAGCCATTCGAGGGCAACTTCCTGCTTCGGGTCAAATTTAATGACCTCCCACGCTTCATCCAGTTCAGTGGTATACCGTCCAAACCCAATGGGGCACTAGACCCGGACAAGCGTGGGTTCAGCATCTACTTGGTGAAGCTGGTTATTCGGGGCTTGCAAATCAGCCCAACGTAAACCACCCAGCTCCTTCGTCGGATGAGAATGACCCGACAACTGATTAAGGACAACCAAATCTGGGTCACAGACCCAAATCTTTGCTGGTTCAGGGGACAACTCCCTACCCAGCCTATCCGCTCGGTTTTTTGCCTTACACCTTCCCCGTTGGCAGCAACGGTCGCCCTGAACCAGGCAATCCTCTCTATACCTCGCCGGCTGATGGACTGGAACTTCACCTCATCAACCTTCAGCTCACCGAACTGGACAATTATACCACTTGGGCTTGAGATCTCCATTGGGTGCTTGTCACCAAAGACAAGGACAACTTCCTTAACGGAGCGGTCCCCTTTCCGACAGATGAACGCAACTAGAGGCACTGGTGGAGATGCAATCAGTTAGTACGTACTTGGATTGGCAACTGTCTCGCCCACGACATCGTGGTTGGGCTTCCACCAACCAAAGACGCGAAGCGATTCTTGGACAGCATCAAGTAGATGTACAGACGCCTTGACCGAGCAAAGCTTTTCACCATCACCCAAGCACTAACAGAGTTGAAACAAGGGAACCTCTTGGTTACCACTTGCTTCAACCGCCTTTCTGCCCTATGGAATGAACTCGAGGCCGCTGAAGAATGCCTGCAAGGACTCGAGAGTAAGTTAATGCAATATAAAGAAATCAAAGAATGAGAGAAGGCTACGAGATTCTTAGTCATCTTAAATGAGTCCTATTCGGTGTTTCGATCTCAAATTCTTGCCATGGATCCTCCACCACCCCTCGACCGCATATATTAGCTAGCAGTCCAGGAGGAGAATCACTGTCTTGCTGTGACGGAACACACCCGAGGAGGAGAAGGGATGAGTTTCGTGGCTCTTTCCTTTGGAGTCAGCTTCGGTAAAATGGCCGGAGGTCTTGTAGGCAGAGGATCTCACGAAGTTGCTGTATACCCAAAAATAGGTTATGTGGTTGCAGGAAGGAGAAGAAGTGACGAGAACCCTAGGTTTCCTCGCACGGACAACCTGGATCGTCACTCGCAATGGACGGTCTAGATTAGAAGATGGGAATGAGTGGCTGGGATCAACGCTCGCTGATGGACGGTCCAAGATCGCACACTAGAATGGACAGGATCACGCGCGTTGATGGATGGCCCAGGATCGTTGCTTAATCTGATCGGATCGGAGGGCTCTTATTAGGCCACGTCTACCTCTTACAAGGGATCCTACGGTCCACGTCAGGCCATGTCATCAGGAAAAATTAGTGGGCAAAATGGTAAATTTAGAAATAAGAATATTGCAAATGCCCCATCATACTATTGAGACATGTTGGAAACTCCATGGAAAGCCTACTGACAAAAACAAAAAAGAATCACTCAGTGTATCAAGTTTCTACAAAAGGGATTGACGGGGAACAACAGACAATTATCGAGGATCAATACCAGCATACTATTGAAATCCTGAATCAGCTGAAAACCAACGACAAAGACACACCAACGACAAAGGCACAAGGTTCTCAGGTACTTTTCTTCAAAAGGAGAATTCTTTTTTTCTATTGATGCATGGATAATCGATACAGGAGCTAGTGACCACATAGTATGCAATGAACATTTATTTTCCCATGTGGATAGAAAATCACAATCTCCCATATTAGTATGTCTTCCAAATGGAAACGTCATTCATGTTACCAAGATTGGAACTGTTCATCTTGGTCCAAACTTTGTTCTCAAGAATGTGCTATACATTCCTAATTTTAAATTCAACCTGCTCTCTATCTCAAAAGTCCACACAGATAATTCATGTCATGCAATATTCAGTTTCGATAATTGTTTCTTTCAAGACCATTCGACTGGGAGACTAATGAGCTTGGGTAGTGTTGCATAAGGACTGTATTTCTAGATTGATTCCTCAGGAGATTTAGAATTATTGAATAACAACATCTCTTGTAATGCTATCAGTAGAAATAAAAATATCTTTTTTCATCAAAGATTGGGTCATAATGCTTGTTTTCCGCATCCTGAATGTCCAATATGTCCTTTGGCTAAACAATCTAGAAAATCATTTCCTATAAGTACTTCCTGAGCCAATAAACCCTTCTCATTACTTCATATGGATATTTGGTGCCCTTATCATACCCCTCATCATGATGGCTCCCGTTTCTTCCTTACTATTGTTGAGGATTATACACGGGGCACTTGGGTCTATCTTATGCAATCAAAAAGTCAGACTTTTGCTCATCTATTGAATTTCGTTTCTTTAGTCAAAAACCAATTTGATATATTTGTGCAACGAATTCGTATAGATAATGGACATGAATTCTTTACTTTTGATTGCATCAAATTTCTATCTTCACATGGAATACTTCATGAAAACTCATGTACTTACACTTCACAACAAAATGGAATAGTTGAACGTAAACATAGATATCTCTTGGAAGTAGCCCGTGCTTTAAAATACCAAACTTCTATTCTAGAGGATTTCTAGGGAGATTGTGTGGTCACAGTTGTTTATCTGATTAATTGTATGCTGACTAGAATCCTTAATGGTAAAACTCCTTTTGAGATGCTATATAAGAAACAACCAATAAATGATCATTTTCGAGTATTTGGTCGTTTATGCTATGCGACAAATGTTGGCTTTTTGGATAAAATGGGTATGGAAATACAAGCATGATTGCATGGTGGTATATGCATGATGGCATGGTGAGATATGCACGACTGCATGACGATATATGCACAATCGTATGGTAATGTATGCTCGATAGCATGGATGATATGTGCTTTACTTGTGATATCTTGATTGTCTTACTTGTTGCATTATGTAGTTTGATGGATTTTTACTGCTGAGTGGTTGTATTCACCCATTTTGGGGACTAACATTTCAGACTATATAAGATACCTTTGCTACCACTGCCATCGGTAGATGGATTGAGGGGTTGGATGTGATCGCGAGGAGGAGGATAGCAAATGAAGGAACTTTTGGACGCCGACATTGACCGATGGACTTTAAGTATATGACTGTTGGAGGAGATATCGGTCATCTTTTGAAGTATAGCTGAGTAGAGAAGACTATGGTATTTTGATATATCGATGAATGATGTCTATCTGATTTAAGTAAATAAAAGTGTCCGGCTTTTACCTATAAATGTTTAGTAGGTGTGCATCATTTTTTGAATATAGGGAATGGAGTTGATGGATGTGCTTTCGCCATATAAATTGCGTAGGGACCGATCTAAAAGATGTAAACCCCTAGGATTTATGAATTATAATGAAATTTCTTGGTATCAGAGTATTATATTATCAAGTCAAGTGAAAGGTAAGCGGACTGTGGCGACCCTAGCGGTTCAGGGGCAGTCGAGGGGTGTCACAGCTTGTTGCAAAATTCAAAGAATATTTGCATTCTACTTTTCACATCGAGGATTTTGGACCTCCTATATATTTTCTTGGTATTAAGATTGCTCGTTTTGAAAAGGGTATTAGTCTTAGCCAGAGGAAATTTATCCTAGAAATCATTTCAGAAGCGGGATTGTCAGGGTGTAAGCCAGCAATCATACCAACTGAACATAATAGAAAGCTGACTACTCATGAGTATGACATGATTTCCTCTTTATCTATTGATGACCCTTTGCTCAAGGATTCATCGGCATATCAGAGGCTTGTTGGGAAGTTGATATATCTTACCATGACAAGACCTGACATTTGCTATGCGGTGCAAATTCTAAGTCAATTCATGCATAGGCTGAAGTAGTCTCATATGAATGCAGCTCTGAAAGTTGTAAAATATCATAAGGGATGTCTAGGACTTGGAATATTGTTATCTTGGGAGTGCAACATGAAAATGACAGCTTTTTGCAATACAGATTATGCTACTTGCCAAATGACCAGAAGATCCATCACTGGTTTTTGCATTAAATTGGGAGATTCGTTGATTTCATGGAAAACGAAGAAGTAGTCAACTGTATCATTGTCATTAGCCGAATTAGAGTATCGGGCCATGGTAAAAACTACTTACGAAGTAGTTTGGATTCGAGGATTGCTCTCAGACCTCGGATTACAAGTCAGTGTACCAACTGAATTGTTTTTTGACAATAATGTAGCACTCAAATTAGCGGTAAATCCTGTATTTCATGAAAGAACAAAGCATATAGAAGTTGATTGTCATTTCACTCGAGACAAGATCATAGAGGGAGTACTAGTAGCAAAGGGAATTGGAATTGTGGATCAACCATTAGATATTTTTACTAAGCCACTATGTCAAAAACAACATGCATATTTACTGAGCAAGCTTGGTGTCCTTGACATATACAGGCCACTGGCTTGAGAGGGAGTGTTGAAGATATAATTGAAGATTTTGACCTTGGTGCCGATTGTGATTGATTCAGTAGATTTGTAATTGCCCTAGTTAATGGAGATTATGATTCTTTGTATATAATTTCCTAAATTCCTTGTATTCTTACACTATAAGTGAATCATTGTAATGGTACACGATATATGAATATACAGAAAATTCTCCCAGTTCATTCATCTATATTTTTTATCACTCTCAACCGAAGAAAAGAACCAGCCCCCCTTTTGCTCGGACTCTCACCTAAGACCCCCTTTCTCATTCTTTCCTCTCTTGTTTTAAGCACCGATGTGGATGGCCTCCTACCACATCAGTTGTTGTCGTCGGTTTGCCTCTGACCACCAACTCCGGTGTGATGATCGCGCTTGTCTCCTCTGCCTGTCTCCTATGCCTCCCTCTTTGGTCCTTTCTCTCTTTTTTTAGCAGAACGCATGAGAGCTTGAGGGAGGGGGGAAGGAGAGGTCGGCTTGGGCTGAAAAGAAAGAAAGAAAAAGAATGGGGTGGGCCAAGCCCAAGCAGGAGAGAAGAAGGAAAAGAAAAGAAAGAGGCCGGGCCGCCCCCGGCCCGCTCTCGCTTTTCCCTCTTTTTTCTTTTTTATTTAATTGTTATTATAATAATAACATTTAAAAAAATTTCAAATTTTGATTTTGATTTTAATACTAGTAATGCAAATGTTCCTAATGCCTATATGATTTAATGAGAACCCGATGCATTTTAGTGAAAATTATTTACTTTATTTTTTACTCTCTTTTTTTAGAGATCGATATCTAATTTTCTATGTAATTAAGTCCTTAAAAATGACAAAATTTAGGTGCCAACAATGTCAAATATTGAGATAAAGTCTATGGATAATATTGAACAAATTAAAGGTTCAGAAACGATATCATATATTAGCTCAAATTCAGGGACCCTCATTAAATAGATTAAAAATTCATGAATAACATTGTGCATTCGATCAAACTTCAACGACCATTTGTGTCATTTTCACCTCGATTAAAGATAGTTGTTGATGCTTGGGCGAGCACTTCACCTCTCCTTGAAAGCAGAGTGAGTGGCTGTACGACTAAAAAAATGGGTGTGGGGGAATTGAGCTTGACATAGCAGGGCATTCAACTGGCCACCTCATTTGAGCTCTCAATTCACATAGGTGGTGAGCGGCGAGAGACACCAAGACCTTTCTTCAATCTCTTTCTATCACGATCGTGACAACATTCACACATCCAAAATTTGATAGATAGATGACGATGACGAAGATGAGAATGACGATGATGGCAAACCCAAAGGTCATTGAAACTTCCATCTGGTGTGCTCTACACCCTTATCTCATGATATTGATTACAACCGTCCCTCCCCTCCATTGCCCATTTATGGTTTTTTCTACTTCCTATTATTCATCAAAGGTGACCCCATGCTCCACACCCTTAACCCGTGAAATTAATTACCACCAGTCCCCTTCCATCGCCCATTTATGGTTTTTCCCACTTTCTATTATTCATCAAAGGTGACTCCATGTTACACACCCTTAGCCCGTGAAATTAATTACCACCATCCCCTCTCCATCCCCCATTTATGGTTTTCCCACTCCTATTATACATCAAAGGTGACCCAATTTATTGAAAACATCCATGATTGGGACATAGAGTTGTTGTGGGTTGGATGGAGTAGGGCATTTCGATCCACATGAATTCAATGGGCGAACCTCGTGTTCAGGGTTCACCCTTTGTATGTACGTGAGCCGTAGGTGGGGCAGGCCCGACTGGGCTCAATTGGTTCAAAGGGAAGAACAAATGAACCTAAGGAAGTGATTTCTTTTCTGGACCCAAATCGCCAATTTTGCCATACCCAACCCAATTCATACCGATCCCATGTTATGTAGAAAAGTTTTTGATTTCAGGTAGATTATGAATAAGGACTTGTGGTCCTGTACTAAGGGCTCGTTTGGTTCAACTATGGGGAAATTTTGAGAAAATGCAAATATCATTAAGGTAAATGGGTTTTCCAAAATGCTACACCGTTTGGTAAATTGTAATGTCAAATAGCATTGAAAAGTAATTTAGCATAAACACCGTTTGACAAAACTCACATTTGTAATTGGCTTTTGTTTTTTGTTTTTTGTTTTAAAGTCTGAAAATCAAATCTGGCGGTCGGCTAACCGCTGGTCAATTGCTGGACGGCCAGATTTGGCCGTCAGATCTGGCGATCTGACGGCCTGAGGTTGCGACCAAATCTAGCCTCAAGACTGCTAGATCTGACCTCTAGACAGCTAGATCTGCCGCCCTAAGGTCACAACCTTAGGTGGCGTCCCCTGGCTCGCACGAGCCAGGCAACGCCACTTGGGTCACGGGTTGCGCCACTCTAAGCAGTGGTCACTAGGCACTCGTGACCCCTAGGCGATGGTGGCGGCTACTGGAGAAACCTGTCTCTCAGGCGGGGGAATGACAAAGATGAATGAGGAAGAAGATGAACAATGATAAAACTTGCATTTCCAAATTGCCTAATGCTCAAAGCAGTCCGGACTTGCATTGGGCTTTCAACATTAGGAATGATGATATTTGGCCAATGAGCTTTCAAAATTGTTTGCCAAACATAAAATATTTTTCCCTAAGGGGCTTTGGGGGCCCAAAGCCCCTTGGGAAAGCTAAACCAAACGGGGCCTAAGTACCTCCCACTTAATCAATTGACTTTAGTTGTAGCATGCTACTTGAAAAGTTCCTTTGAGCACACGGGCAAGGGGTCAGGGTGACGAATCTCGCGTTAAAATCACATCATGTTTTTCTTGAGTGGAATAATTCAAATTAAGATTTTCTCTTCAATAGCAATTGTTAGGCAACCAATTTAGGAAATCATACAATTTTCAAAATAGGGTAAAAGCCACTAAGAACCCCAAACTTGTACCCATGTGATACATTTACCTCAAATTCATACAGTGTGACACATTTACTCAAAACTTTTCTTTTGTTACATTAAAAACCTCAAACTTTATTTAGTGACATCAGAAAAACCTAAACTTGTATCTATGTGACAGATTTATCTTAAAAATTTAGTGTCATAGAAAAAATTTGCGGTAAATATATCCTACAAATAAAAATTTGAGATTTTTGAGGTCATAGAAAGAAGTTTTTGATAAATGTGTCATAGTAGGCAAAGTTTGCGACTTTTTATGTCATAAAAAATAGTTTAAGGTAAATTTATCACTCTAGGCAAAGTTTAGGATTTTTTGTGACTTTTTCCCCTCAAAATATTGATCATTCTTGTGTTAAGCACAATTTAGTGCCTTGAAAATTTAATTGTCTCAAACAAAAAATTTGCTTATTAAATGCGTCCAACCAATCATTGATAGCACTCTTTAACATATGACAATTTATATACCTAACCGTCACTATAAATGTATGTGTGTATGTATATATGTGTGTGTAGCACTCTTTTAACATATGGCAAATCATATACCTAACTGTCATTATAAACATGTGTGTATATGTGTGTGTCTCGGTAACACTCTTTTTAACAGATGGCAAGTCATATACCTAACTTTTATTATAAACATGTGTGTATATGTGTGTGTCGGTAGCACTCTTTTTAACATATGGTAAATCATATACCTAACTGTCATCATAAACGTGTGTATATTGAATTTGAACAGATTTGGTGCAAGAGCCTGTGCTTTCCCCTATTTTCTGACTGGTGGGCCAAGGATAAACGGTCAAAGAAGAGGAGAAGACTGAGAGCCCACGGAGAAAAGGTGCAAGAAAAAGAAGAGAAAGAAGGAACGAAAAGAATACGCAGCCTAACTCTCACATTAAAATTATATTATGGACAAATCGTAAGCTCAAATCAAAACCCATAAAATCTTACAGTTTCATAAGATCCTAAACTATCTTTTTATTTTATTTTATGAAAATACGCAACTTAATGACTCAAAAATCAGATTTCGCTACACAAATTTTCAATAATTCTAAATTTCAAACCCTATTTACGGTGAATTGTTCGAATAAATGATTCGTTACTTTGATTACTTATTGACGTTGTAAAAGAGAGTTAAGTTGGCTTGGCAAAGCGTTCGGATCATAAGCGCGACAAAATTTTCTCTTCCTCCTTTCTTCTTTATCCTTTCCCTTCTTTTCTTTTCTCTCTTCTTTCTTCATTCTTCTGCCCCTGCTCTCTCTCTCTCTTCTTTTTCTTCGACCTTTTCTCCCGAGGGGGCTCTCGGTCTTCTCCTCTTCTTTGACCATTCACCCCTCACCTACCAGCCAACTCTTACACGTGGAGTAAAGTCGGACTAGGAAAAGTCATCCGAAGTTCCCCAGCAACCACGAAGCTTTCGACTTTCTGCCACGTTCACAAACTTTAATGGGGACTTAACCCTTTTGGTCTTGCCTTAATGGACAAATCGATAATTGATGATGACTGATTTCTCCATTGTCTGAAAACATGTGGGCTTTGGTCTCTTTTAAACCCAAAAAACAATTCAAGGAAAAGAAATTTATTGCTTTTGTAATTGACTTGTGGCTGGACTCGTCAAATAGGCGGGTTGAATTAAAAATGCTTCGACCCAAATTAACACATTTTAACCATTTGTTTTCTACTAATTTTCATGCAATATAAATTTAGTAACCCGTACCTGATCTATAAAACACTTATACATATAACCCAATCTAGGAAAATTTGAACGAAAACATAGAGTGAGCGGGCGTGAGAACGTAAGGGCGAGAAAAAGTGAAAAGAAAGTAATGAAGAGATTGGATCTAAATCAGTTGTAAACTTATTTAATAGTGGTATTATTTTAGGCATTATCATTCTAAACCTATTTATGATTAATTTACTGAATATAACTAACTTGCTTATCAACTCAGCACATCAAATATAAGTGAAAAAATACGTTTATGATCCATTTTAATAGGTCTACTTATAATGATTTACTCAATATATCTCCATTGAACTATGAAAAGACTTTTGGGTGAATAAGTTAAGCCTTCTCTCAATCATCGTCGATGCCTTCACATCTCCACTCGTTGTTTCTCACATGCCAAAGAGTATTGATTTTCTATGTTTATTTTGAATTCTTCTTCTTCTAAGGCAGACTTCACCCTTTATTAATTTTCTACAGATAATCTTGACGAAAGTTACATGTGAGGAAATTAGTGAGACATCAAGCACAATACTTTTTAGGGTTAATAATGTCAAAAACGCTAAACTATATCACTGCGACACCGAAAAGCTGTAAATTATGCCCATTATGATATAAATAATCTATTTTTTTTTTCTTAACATCAAAACCTTCAAATTCGCATCAGTGTCACAAAAGTACTTTCAAGCTATTTGCTTGAAGTGAGATCCATGTAAACTCTGTTTTCTTACTATTGTTTATGCAAGTCATCACATTAGACTTTAAATGGTCATCTTGGACGTAATGGGTGATAAAATGTTTTTGTTTCTATCACTAGTACAAATTTGGATTATTGGTGACCCGACAAACAGTTGGGGCTATTGGGATTATGATCATTTTCTGTAGTAAATGAATGGTATATTGGTACAAGTTGGGGTAGCGAAGACACGAAAAGCAAAAAAAAAAGAAAAAAAAAAAGAGCTTAGGCTATTGATGTCACGTTGGACAAAACTTAAATATTTTTGTGGTTGATTTAATGTATTTGTGTCATACCAATACAAATTTAGAGGTTTGGGAGGAAAAAAATACGAGGGCATTGTTTTTTTTTTTTTTTCATCGGAAGCATTATTCAGGGTTATTTGTGGTATTTTCCTACCATTTATTATTAGCTTCTTTATGTTGAGCACTTTTTTGTTGTCAGTTACTGCCACTTGGATCAAATTGTCAACATGGATGATTAAAAAAAAAGTTAATACCCTGAAAAACCTCAAACTGGTACACATGTGATAACTTTACCTCGACTGACCATACAAACCATAAACTAGTACATTTATGACAAATTTACCCCAAACAAATTTATTCGACCGTAAAAAACCCTAAATTGGTAAATTTGTGACAAATATACCATTCACTAAATTTGATTAATACCACAAAAAAAAATCACAAAAATTGTAAACTATGACAAACAGAGTGTAAAATCTCACCAGTCAAGTATTACGTGTTATTTAACTTAATAATTTGACAGTAAACTTCAACGAAACTAACAGAGGGTAAATTTGTCACAAGTGTACTGGTTTGGAGTAAATTTGTCAACGGTATACCAGTTTGGGATTTTTGGTGGTCAAAAAAATAGTTTAGGATAAATTTGTCATAGGTGTACCAGTTGTGATTTTTTAGGGTATTAACTCTTAAAAAAAAATGCAAGTGCTTAGATAATAAGACCCCATTTTCGCTTGTTCATGAAGGAACGCCCAGCGCAAAAACGTGGAAGGGAATTTAGTGAAAGCACTTCCACGTGCTCAATATTTTTTTTTCTTTTAGAATAAATGTATTGAAAATTCTAAAATTTGTCAATAAAGTGTAATTTAGCCTTAAAACTTTTAAAAAGTGCCTAAAACTTGTTAAGAAAGTGCAATCGAATCTTAAAAGTTGTCAAATTGATCAAATTAGGTCCCTCATTTGATAACACTTTTTGAAAGTTGTAGGATTTGATTGCCCTTTTTGAGAGTTATAAAACTCAATTGCATTTTCGTGACAAGTTTTCAGACTTCTAATACACTTATCCCTATTGTTTTTTGTCATATCGTGCTCAATAATTGAAAAGTCCTTAACTAGTAAGTTAAGCATGATATTAATTAATTTATTTCAATCGTTGTATTTAATTACATAAAACTCGATTACTCGATGTCTTTGTGCTAGAGAAAGAATTCTGTGATGTCTTTGTGCTAGAGAAAGAATTCTGTGAGTACCCCTTGGCAATATGGGGTGGTGAAAAATTGAAAAGAAAATGACAAATCAATTTTATGTATGAATTGACTATTTATGGGGACATCTATTTGCTCGTTTTTCATAATGTTTATAAATTCATAATGTCTGTAAACGTATTATTGTCATTTTCCTTTTAACTTTCATTTGTTGAAACTCCCAATTAGAAGACACTAATGTCTCGATATGCAAAATTGACAACATTCCAAACTATCGCAATTGTGTAAACAAAGTAGCGTGCAAAAGCATATCTAGAAAATCACGACGCACTCGCTAACTTAAAAAGGACGAAACCTGGACAAGTAATAGAAGACATATCGAAATAAGTATTAGCTAATTATTAAGATGCTAATTATTTCCTATATAGCCATCGGGCATCCAATAATCAGCAACACATCTCCACTCATCGTTTTTCACATGCCAAACGGCATTGATTTTCTATGATTATTTTGAATTCTTCTTCTTCTGAGGCAGACTTCACCCATTCATTATTAATTTTCTACGGTTAATCTTAACCGAATTACATATGAAGAAATCAGTGAGACATTACGCATGATACTTTTTAGGGTTAATGATGCTAAAAACTATAAATTATGTCGCCACGACACCAAAAGACTCTAAATCATGCCCATTATGATATTGATAATCGAATTTTTTATTTTCTAACACTAAAACCTCCAAACTTAGACTGACGTGACAAAAGTACTTCCACGCTATTTGCTTGAAGTGAGATCCATTTTCCTACTTTTGCTTATGCAAGCCATTGCATCATATATTAAACGGTCCCCTTGGACGGAATAGGTGATGGAACATTTTACTCTTGTCACTCATATAAGTTTAGGATTTGGTGACCCAAAAAACATTTTGGGCTATTGGTATCACAGTGACGAAAGTGTGTACCATTTTTTTTTGTGATAAACAAATGATGCATTTGTCAAGACTTGTACTAAGCTTGGAGATGTGGAAAAAAGAAGAAGAAGAAGAAGCTTGGACTATTGGTGTCACGTTAGGCAAAACTATGAATTTTTTTTTTTTTTTTTGTGGTGGACAGAATGTATATCATATTGATACAAGTTTAGGGGTTTTAGCTACTCAAAAAAAAAAAAAAACTTTGTGGTGTTTCGAGCTTTTTTTTTTTTGGATTATTTGTGGTATATTTCCTACCATTTATTATTAGCTTTTTTGTTGAGCACTTTTTTGTCATTAGTTACTACCACTTGGATCAGATTTTTTACGTGGATGAGTAAAAAACTGCGAGTGCTTAGAGAATAAGACCCCTCCTTCGTTTTTTCACGAAGGAACAGCCAGCGCAAAAACGTGGAAGCGGTGGAAGTGGAGTTCAGTGAAAGCACCCTGACGTGCTCAAGAAGTAGAAAAGTCCTTAATTAGTAAATTAAACATGACATACTGATAGCGATTAATTAATTTAATTTATTTAAGTCACCATATATAATTGCATAAAAGTCGATTACTCGATTATTCCGGAATTTCTGTGAAGAGCTCTAGGTAATATGGGGTCGCGAAAAATTGAAAAGATTATAATTTATAAATTGGTAATGAGTTGCTTCGACCGAAACTTCTGCGGAGATGTGCTGAAATTGCCCGTGGACCGCAAAATCGAAAAAAAAAAAAAAATGAAGTACGGAACAAGGCGTTGTTCAAACGTGCCTCACCTACCATAAATGTGTAGCGAGAGTCAGAATGCAAATTTGGCAAGCAAACAGCCCCAGAAAGTTTTTACCCTGCCAATTTATGACGTCATATGTTTGGCCAGAAGAGGGAAGAGCTACCAGGAGCCTTCCTCTTCCCAAGTTACGTGTTTAAGTCACCCAAGCATCGGTACAAAATCCCAAGAGACGCCTCATCGTCCGACCCAAGTTCGCCATGTCGGCTCCGGATCTCCACATTCTTTTCGTTGCCGTCTTCGCCAGCGTTCTCCTCTTGTCTCGCTGCGACATTGATCGACCACAACATGACGTCGCTCTGTTCATCTTCGGCGACTCACTCTACGACGCTGGGACCAACAACTACATAAACACTACTGCGTCTTACAGGGCAAACTTCCCTCCTTATGGCGAGACTTTCTTCCGCTATCCGACTGGCAGATTCACTAACGGCCGTCTTATGGCTGATTTTATTGGTATAACTTCTCCATGCTCTAGTCTTTTTTCCCCCCATAAATGATTGATTGCACACTCAACATCTTTTTGGGCGATTCAGCTGAATATGCGAAGCTACCACCGATCCCATCATATCTCCAGCAAAAGAACGGCGAATTTGTGGGAGGGGCGAATTTCGCATCTGGTGGAGCTGGCGCTTTACCCGAAACTCACCAAGGATATGTATGACGAGTCTCTTTCCTTGTTCTTTTATGTTCCACTTCCGGGTCGTCTTACTTAGTTTTGCTTCTTTAGGTGGTGGATCTCGGGACTCAGCTCAAGCAGTTCGAGAAACTGGTGAAGGATCTGAAGAGGAAGCTGGGGGACGAGAAGGCAAAGAGAATGGTTTCGGAGGGCGTTTACATGGTCAGCATCGGAAGCAACGATTACATTTACCCGGTTGTCAACAATCCAGCTCTGTTTCAGTCCATTTCTATGGAGGATTACGTGGGGATGGTGGTTGGCAACATTAGTACTGTCCTTGAGGTACGCCATATCCATAATTTCCCTTCAATTGCGGAGCAGTACAGCACTATTAAATCCATATAAACAAGTCAATAGGGTTGCAATTATAGGGAGGATTTTTTTTTTGTTTTTTGTTTTTTGTTTTGTTTTTTTTTTTTTTTTTTTGTGGTCGGTTTGAGGATTTTGTTGACCAACGCATTTTCTTCTTTATGGTTCTGTCGCTCCCTGACTTTTTGTTTGATGCTAACCAATAATTCCTTATTAAAATATATATCTATGATCTTTTGAGATATTAAAGCGATTTTCATGTTGGTTCTATAGTCAAAATATTTTCTTATTATTTGAGTTATATTAAGCAAACATGCTTTCACACTCAAGACACTTAATAAAAGTTTTCATTTTCTATGATGAGTTCATTATAATAAACAAGTAATTTGTTAAAGGGTATTTAAAGGTCGGTTGAACTTCATTATTTGTTTTTTGCCCATGTATTTTTCACGTTCTACTCCGAAGCTCTTATAAATTCGACTTTTTCTTTAGTCTGATATTAAATTAAATGTTATCACACATCTTTATCAATTGTTGCAATTGATCTTTATAAAAGAATTGTAACACATGGATCGATCTTCGATTTTTTTTTCCAGGGTATATATAAAGTTGGAGCAAGAAAATTTGGGTTTTTGGCAGTTCCACCTGTTGGGTGCCTCCCAGCCCTTCGATTGGTAACTGGAAATGGTTCTTGTTTGAGACCGGCCATCAAGCTAACGAAGCTTCACCACGTAGCTTTTCCCGCGACTCTCGCCAAGCTAGAATCTCAATTGCAGGGATTCAAGTACTCCCTCTTTGACGTGTACACTTCCTGGATTGAAAGAATCCAATACCCATCAAAATATGGTCAGTCATTTGCGTTATTTTTGCACATATTAAACTTTTCCCTAGATTTTCGTTAATCTCGTGAAATTAAATTCCAGGTTTCAAGGAAGGAAATCGGCGTGTTGCGGCTCGGGTCCCTACGGGGGGAACAATAGCTGCGGAGGCATGAGAGGGGTGAAAGAGTACTCGTTGTGCCCTAATCCCAAGGAGTATGTGTTCTTCGATTCCTACCATCCAACTGAGAGAGTTCATCAGCAATTTGCGCAGTTGATGTGGAGTGGACGTTTGCGCACAACCAAGCCTTATAATTTGGAAGCATTGTTCAAACATGGGAACATTTGATCTTTTGTTTTTCAACATCCTGGGCAAACAATTGGGAATCAAGCTTCATCTTATGAATAAATGAATGAGGCATATTATCCCAGTTTAAATTTGTGATTGCATTACTATTGTAATAATGTGAATGATGGGAATCGAACTTCATCTCATGAGTAAAGGAGGCATATTATTGCAGTTTCATTATACGAGGTTCATAGTGAAGCATATATCATATCAATGGTCTATTCCATTGCCAAAATATTTAGAAATCAAGAGGACATCATGCAAGTTTTAAATACCGGTTCCGTTAAGTTTTTTTTACATGTGCATGCGGCCTTGCAAATTACACGCAGTTTATGGGGTTTCAAACAGGTGACTTTTAATTTATGGATTGGAAATTCTCTGACACCAATCAACTAAGCAAATTTTGCATACTGAAATGTAACTTTGGTCACGCCCAATGGTCTATATTTACACCAGCCTTGTACGCTAGAGTTTGAGGAGAAAACTGAAAGAAGGTGAATTTAACGAGACATTAGGAAGGGAAAGCTGAAAAGAAAGGAAGATTCTCTGCACAAATCACCGCGTTCAGAGAGCTACTCTTGCGGCTAACGCAATTTGTCTTGTTGTTTGGAGCAATTTTTGTTATAAGAATTGGAGTTCAAACCCTTAGATTCGCTGAAACAATGATCATATCGAGCACAGAAAGATGATAAATATTTCTTTGTTTGTAATATTTCCTTCAAGTGGGGAACACATGCATGCCCTCTTTTTGGACATAGGAGATTAATTCTCTACATGAGAGATTTTGATAAGGGATTTGGCCATTGTAGTCCCCTCTAATTTAATAGCGGATTTGTTCTCGTATTAAATAAGGCAGTGCTACAAGAAATTATTCTTTCCAGATAGTGATTGTGTGACATCCTGATTTTCAAATTCTGTTTTTGATTGAATGAGTTAGGATTTTCATCGACACGCCGATAGTATTTTTCTTTGAGCTAATCACTCACGAGAAAACTAATCTATCAGGTGAAGCTATTAAGGAATCTAAACGCAACAAACTTGAGAATTCAACCAGAAGTCGACTACTCGACCGTGCTAATTTGCAAGGGTCAATATGGCACTGTCAAAATTGATCGGAGATCTGAGATAGGTCGGTTCGACAGAGGTATGTGATTAAAGTGTTCCATCTAATTGCAAAATTCTTGTTGAACGACACTAAACTAATTTTTTCTGTCATTTCTGTACTCTATGCTCGTATTTGAAATTTCGAGATTTTCATGACAACCAAGAGTTGCCAATAAGTTGAAGATGTATAATGTGGCTAAAAAATAATCGACCACGGGTCAAATGCACTAAAAATTCCTAAAAGCTACCCGGTAGATTAGGTCACGCTAAAATCGCGTCTGGTTGAAATTAACCGTGAAATTAAAACCAATTTCATAAATTGAAAGTTCTATCATGTCACAATTTATTTTAGAAA
Source organism: Eucalyptus grandis (assembly GCF_016545825.1). Classification (NCBI taxonomy): domain Eukaryota; kingdom Viridiplantae; phylum Streptophyta; class Magnoliopsida; order Myrtales; family Myrtaceae; genus Eucalyptus; species Eucalyptus grandis. The sequence goes on along the minus strand of NC_052620.1, from coordinate 34,977,142 downwards.
CGTCAGTTCTATCATGTCACAATTTATTTTAGAAACGTCAACTCATCCTCCAAAGAATTTTCCGCAAACTCGAGTTTTTGGCGAAAATTCAAGATTGGGTGTTTTTGGACCGGTAAATTAAGAGGGCCGTTTTTGGTTTGGATTTTGGCGTTCAAGATGGATTCATTGGCAAGGAAAATTGTGGAATGGATGTGGATACCTTGGCTAGAATTTTTGGGCACCAATTGGATGGAATTGGAGAGGATTTGAATTGGAATTGGAGGAGAAATGTCCAAAATTCGTAGGTCCATGTCGGGTGCAACATTTCAGCCGCTTCCATGGCTTGTTGAGGAAGATTTGAGAGGGAAATAGCTGCTGTGGATATGGTTGAATGTGGTGGGGGCCTTGTAATGAGTGAAATGGGATATTTAAGGAGTCTTTCAAGGCATTTGGTGGTCCCTCTTCAGCTGAGCTCTTCTTATTCTTCCTTGGCTTTGTTTTCCCCATTGTTGTTGTTGTTTGAGCTCAAGAAAACCAGAGAAAGCTAACCAAGAGATAGCAGCAGCCCGTTGACCGCCCTTTATCGCCCGTCATGCGCCGTTGCTACTACTCGAACCCGCCAATGTCCCACCATCGCATCTGCCCCTGCTTGCGTCCTAGTCACTGTCCCGAAGTTCCAAGCCACCGAGCCCTTTGTCTAACAACCATCAACCATCATCTAGCCGCCGTTCGCCACCCCTAAGTCGCCTGGACCCGTTGTCACCACCTAGCCGCCCTCTGTGCCCTTTTTCGCCGTCCTAGCCCGTTCAGCAGCCTGTTCCAATCAGCAAGCAAAAGCTGAGACTTCATGGGCCTTTTCTGAGTCCATCCAAACCTCCCTTGGCGTCACCATAGACCTGAGTGTCACTTGTCGTCACGTTGTCATCACCATAAACTCACCGCCCGCTAATCTAGTGAGTTTACTCACTAAACCTTACTTAGGAGGTTAATGATGTTTATGGGATAATTATATTAGCTTAAATATGGCTTAGGTGGTTAGTTAGTTATAATTAGTGATTTAGTTACTTAATTAGGCTAATTAGGTGGTTAGATTAGATTAGTTAAGGGTTAATTAGATTGTAGTATTTAATTAGATAGGTGCAATATTTTTCTAGGCTCGTTTAGGTGGTTAAATTAGTGTTTTAGGCCTAAGTACGCATTTATCTAATTAATTTGTATTTATTTAATTAATTTTGCTAATTATTTAATTATTTAATATTTTTTGGAAATTATACCGGGATAACCAATAGCCGAAATTTCGTGTTGATTGCAGTGGTATACTTAGTTTATGTAATTGACTGTTAAATTGTGCAATTGAGTGATGATTGTAAATTTTAAGTATTTATTTCAAAATTGTGAAATTACAATACCGGGTGTCGGGTTTTGACATTGAAATTGCTTTTAAATATTATATCAAATAGTGGGATTTTAAAAAGGAATGATATCAATTTTTTTGGTTTGATATGACCGTGTACCCACATACGATTATTTTATCGTGTGTTTTTAATATGAAGAAAATGTGCCAAGTGTATTATTTTAATTGGGACAATTGAGTGCAAAGCACGATTTCTTGGCCGGGATTGAGTTAGGTGAAAGAGAATAACAAGAGAGTGATAGAGATAGGTTGGATTTAAGTAAATTGTAACCTCATTTATGACCCATTTGATAACCATATTATGTTTAAGGGCGTTGCTAGTATAAAAACTTTTGGGCTACTGTGAGAGGAACAATATGTTGTGAGTCACAAATTCTTAAAAAGATCCCATAATAATTTATAATTATTTGGTAATAATTTGTTTATAGTCTAAAACAGATTGTTATTCTCACGTGAAGTCATCTCACATGAAGTCAAAGATTGTCACTCAATTATTTCTCTATGTTTAAATCCATTTTATTACTCATTTACTAGATACACTTAATTTGTCTAACAACTCAATTCGTCATATATGAGTTAAGAAATTTATTTATGACCCATTTGGACAAGTTTAATTGTAAACACTGAATTATATCTTCACTTATTCTATCAGGAACATGTAAAATATAGAATAAAAATAACCCTCCAAGTATGCTCTACAGCAACTACAAACCTATGTAAGATAGTATGCATGTCAATGCAAAATCTCAAAAACATCCTTTGATGCTGCCAATTAGGGGCTTTAAAATTTGTCACAAAAAGTTCCTTATAAATAACCAACTCGAATTTCTGAATTTGACCTAGATCAAGATCATCATTGTGAGATTTTATGGGAACATTGCCAACTATTGTAAATGTTTAAAATGTTAGATGAATATGTAGTTTAATATTTAATTACTCTAACACTTTAACACTCCCCATGACATGTGGACTAGACTTTGACCTAAGCCTAAAGGTGTGGAAATATATAATAGGAGAGGTAAATATGGGCCTAAAAAGATATGAACTCAAATCTCCTGCTCTGATGCCATATGAGATTTTATTGCACTATTGTCAACTATTCTAAAAGTTCAAGTTGTTAGATGAATGCGTAGTTTAATATTTAGTTACTCTAACACTCTAAAAATCATGTCAACTCCGAATATCCAAATGATCTTGTTTGCTATTTACACGACCTTCTCCTTCTCAATTCACTGTGACATTGATCAATCCCAACATGGTGTTGCTATGTTCGTTTTCGATTCCTTGCTGGTGCAGGGAACGATAGTTACATAAACACCACCTCTTGCTTCAAAGCAAACTTTTATCCCTATAGAGAGGCATTCTTTCATTATCCCACCAGAAAAGCCTTGAACACATTCTAATTGGCGATTTTTTTTGGTAAGTTCAAGTCCAAGTTAAGGGCGGGGTTTTGGAGTCTAGCTCTCCCTCTTGGGATCATGTCCCTTTGTCTCGGCCAACCTAGCTCATTTGTAGGGAAAATTACTAAAAAAATCCCTTGTATCGTTTATTAAAATGAGAAAATAAAAAATATTTTCATCGTCTATGAAAATGTTTAAACAGAAATTGGTGTTGGTAATAAAAACATTATTCATTAACTATTAATTTCAAGCAATACAAATAATCATTTTTAGGAAAATATTTTTCCAATCATTCATATTTTGCAAATCAAATGGAGCTTTAGTCCTAAATCTTTTGACAATTTACCAATTTAGTTCTAAACATTTGTATCAAATTAGTCCTATATATTTTGATGATTTATCAATTTAATCATTAACCTTTTAACAATTTGTCAATTTAATCATTTTGACCAATTTCAACTGGAAATCACTAATGTTGACAATCTGCATAATTTTTAAAAAAAAAATTCGAATCTTTTGTTTTTTTTTTTCCCTTTCTTCGTTCTTCTTTTACTTTTCCGCTCCACTCTTTCCTCTGTTCCAAAAATACACTGAATCCATGGAGCATCTTCTTATCATGTTGCTAGACTCGGGCAGTGTGGGCTGCATCAGAATGAAATCTCCAAGACACATTTTAAGATGCTAGTAGAATTGAAGAGTGTAATTAACCGTGAAAAGGCAAAGCCAGACTTACCGAAGCTAGAAATCATCGCCAGAGTGCTTTGGCATATCTAGAGAAGCAAAAAATAACTTCGTGTTACGTCGGCGCGAGTAGATTCGAGATAATCCTTTGAGGAAGCCATAGTCATGAACAAAAAATTATTTGAGATGGAACTTGGACAACGAATAGAAAGCGAAGAAGAAGCAGAATTAACTAGTTGCTTGGAACTTACTACCGAGAGGGACATTGAAGATCAATATTGAGAGATCGGTGGAAGCAGAGGCTCATCCAAAGGTGCAGTCCCGGTATATGCAGAGATTTCCCTGGAAAAGTGGTCTATGGTTTTCGTTATATCTGCGGGGTTTCTTGATACTTTGGGTGGAGACTTGGGCTTCTTTAGAAGCGTTGAAGCACTTTTACCATTCTCAGGTCACAAGCTGATTTTAGAATCGAATAACTATCTCAAAGGTGAGGCCCAACCTTCACAAGAAAAATTATTCAAAAAGTTCTAAATCTATTATATTTTTGTCAATTCAGTTAAAACATTTTTACAATTTGCCAATTGATTAGCTAATTTTGATTGGATTGGTGACGTAACAGTCTAATTAGTGTAAGCTATTCTACATGGCACAGCTAAAGCTATTGGGGATAATTTTAACAATACTTTCATATTTTTTCGAATTTATAATTATTTTTAAAATATTTTTATTTTTCTTTTCTTTTTTGATTTAAAGGCCTGGCAAGACAGTGGCCATTGGATGAGGGCCGATGACCTCCACCATCCACCAACCACTAAGCGAGGGCCCGCGAGGACTCGCGACGCCCTTGCCAAATTTGGCGAGGGTCATGACCCGTGCCTCTGATCAATGAGGACTTCGTGGGCCTCAACAAGGGGCCGACAGAGGTTGCCAATCCTTTGAATTATAAAAAAAAAAAAAAATTGAAAATATATTAATAAAATTTGTCCATGTCAACAATTTTCAATCAAAAGTATTCAGATGGACTCAATTAGCAAAACTTAAAAATTGATTATAATTCAATTGACAAAATTAAAATGTTTATAATTAAATTAGTAAAAGTGCAATAGATTTAACATTTTTTAGACAATTTTCCCTATCTCCATGGGATTTAAAGGCCTTCTTCATGGATTGCCGAATGGCCTAATTCCAAGATATTCAAGTGGCCCATTGCTTACGGGAGTCCAATCAAGTCGTGGATTGGATAGTTAAAGTTTACTGGCGTGGCGATCCATGCCCGCCTCCCCTTCTCAAACCTTAAGGGATTTCCTTCGTTTTGAGGCCCATTTCCTCCTCTCATCGATGCTTCCTTCAATGAAATGAAAAGAGATATTTCCGATTAAAAAATAAATAAATACCTTTATCTGATTTCTTATATCTTGTAGCTGTTTTGATTTTGTTTCTAGATACTTTTGCAGATATTATCATAACTGATGTTTATGGGAGCTAAATAAGTCTTTTAATCATTGATCTCTACAGCCTTTTTGGGTCTACAAACCAATATATTCACATACTCTCCTTTTGTCATTACTTATTTGACTTTCTTTTTATCGGTTTTATCAAGCGCACTGACCTCGTATTACTTGCCAAACTATCAAAATCTAGAGAAACCGTCTCGCGCGGCCAACCCTCTTGGCTCTTCGCTTAATTTAACTACATATGGATCAATGAACCCATTAATGGTCTCATTACCCAATCTGAGCATAATCCCTGACGTAAAAGCGTGCTAAATGGTCTCATTACCCCAAAATGAAAAAGCAAAAGATGAAGCATGGAACTGGGAATTGGCCAAACGTATCGTTAGTTCATTAATGTGAAGTGAAGTTCAGAACGCAAATCATCTTCAAAGCCCCCCAAAAAATCTGTATGACGCCATGTGTTTGGCCAAAAGGGAAAGAAGTATCACGGGCCTTCTTCCCCGAGAAGACGGCCGTACAAATTGCTTTATTCAAATCACTAGACTTTGTTAGCATAATAATTTTTAGGTTATTGTGAAAATAATAGTTTGTTGTTAGCCACAAATTATCGAAGGAATAGGTCCCATGACAATTTATAATCTTTTGTTATTTGGTTTCTTGCAGTTTAGAATAGACTGTCAATCTCATAGTAAATTAAAAACTGTTATGGAATCATTCTCTAAATCACTCAGACGTACCTACAAGATCTGAAGAGAAGCCGCATCGTCCGACCCGAGATCACCAATGTCAACTCCAAATGTCCACATCCTCTTCTTCACCATCTTCACTGGCCTCCTTCTGTCGACTCTCTGTGACATCAATCAAACCCAGAACGATGTCGCTCTATTCATCTTCGGCGACGCCCTGAATGATGCGGGGACCAACAACTACATAAACACCACCGCATTTTTCAGAGCAAATTTCTCTCCATGTGACGAGACTTTCTTTCACTATCCCGCTGGCAGAATCACTGACGGTCGTATTATGGCCGATTTCATTGGTATAACTTCTCCATATTCTTGCTTTTCCTTCGCCCATCGACGATCCATCGTTTAATCAAATCTTTCTGGGTGATTCAGCTGAATATGCGAAGCTGCCACTGATCCCACCTTATCTCCAGCTGAAGAATTGACGAATTTGTGGGAGGGGCGAATTTCGCGTCCATTGGAGCTGGTGCTTTACCCGAAACTTTTGCCGGATTCGTACGTGGAGTCTCTTCCTTGTCTTTCCTGGGTCGTTGCTCCATATAACCCCATTCGGATCGTCTTCCTCGATGATGGCTTTTCAGGTGGTGGATTTCAAGACTCAGCTGAAGCAGTTTGAGAGTCTGGTGAAAAACCTGAGGGATAACCTGGGGGATAAGAAGGCGGAGAGAATAGTTTTGGACGGCGTTTACTTCATCAGCATCGGACTCAACGACTACGTCGCCGTTCTCAACAATCCAGCTCTGTTTCAGTCCGTTTCCATGGAAGATTACGTGGGGATGGGGGTTGGCAACATTAGCACTGTGCTTGAGGTAAACCCGTATCCATAATTTCCCTCTTATAAACAAGTCAACCGGGTTGCAATTTTTTGAAGGTTTTTGTTGACCAGCGCATTATAGTTTTGTCAATACCTGATTTTTGTTTAATACTGTCCAATAATTCCTTATAAAAATCGACAATTATGATCTTTTAGATATTGAAGATTTTTTCATACAAAGTCAAAAAAATTTCTTATTAGTCATATAAGCAAACAAGTTTTCACACTCAAGACACATAATATATAATTTTCATTTGCCATGGTAAGTTCTGTAATCAAGACACATAATATATAATTTTCATTTACCGTGGTAAGTTCCGTTATAATGAATAAGAACTTCGTTAACAGGTTTATAAAGGACACTTGCAATTTAGTATTAGTTTTTTGCCCGTTTATTCTAATTCTACTTCAAGCCTCTTATAAATTTGACTTTTTTCTTTGGTCTGATAATAAATTAAACTTTATCATGTTGTAAAATATTGCGTTGCAAATATATAATAGAGAAGATATTGAGAAGATAAAGTAAATGAACACCAGAAATAGTAGAGAAAGCAAGATGGGAGAGCTTTATTTCTAGTATCTCACTGTCGTGTTTCTGTGTGATTGTGTTGTTATTGTATTGTACATCAAAACTAAACTCCTATTTATAGGAGAACAAGAATGTACTTATCATTAATATCAATGTATCGAATGATACATGTACTGGATAAGGGAGACGAACGTTCATTGTATAGGGAGATGTACTTAGAACATTTGATACAAATGTACCATAATAAGTACATTGGATAAGATGAATATAATGAATATTCATTCATGTATTCTATCCATTCATGTATTTCATAACACTCCCCCTTGAATATTCATCATATTCATTACGAATGTGCATCGAATGATACTGTCGCATTAAAAACCTTAAGCCAGAAAAACCCAGTGGGATAAAAACCGGACAAAAGGGAAAAAGAGTGCATAGCACAAAAGTTATGATCTCTCTCTTTTATGGATGCATTAATTGTCTCGTTAAAAACTTTAAGCCGGAAAAACCCTATGGGAAAAAACTGGATATAAAGAAAAAAGAGTGCAATGCATATATAGCCACTCCTAGGGCTAATCATTATTGCATCTTGTAAACTCGCTGCATATCAATACTACAATGCATAGTTCATAATATCTCCCCCTCAATTAAGCCATATAGCCACTTCTAAGGCTAATCAATCTTGCATCTTATGAACTCGCCGCATACCAATGCCATATACTAATTTCTCAAAACTTGATGTTAGCAATGATTTGGTAAAAAGATCTACAAGATTATTTATGGATCAAATATGTTTAACATCAATTTGTCAACTTTCTTGAAGTTCATAAGTATAGAAAAATTTCGGCGAGATATGCTTGGTCTTATCACTTTTGATATATCCTCCCTTGACTTGTGCAACACAAGCAGCATTATCTTCATAAATTATAGTGGGAGAATTTGTAATCGGTACTAAGCAACAAGAATTATGAATATGTGTTATAACGGATCTTAACCAAACACACTCTCTTCCAGCTTCATATAAAGCAATAATCTCAGAGTGGTTAGAAGATGTAGCTATTAGCGTTTGCTTCGTAGAACACCAACAAATAGTGGTGCCGTTATAACAAAATAAATACCCGGTTTGAGAGCGAGCCTTATATGGATCGGATCTATATCCAGCATCAGCATATCCAACTAAACCAGAGTTAGTGGAATCCTTGGAATAATATAATCCCAAATTTATGGTTCCTCGGAGATAACGGAAAATATGTTTAACTCCATTCCAATGTCTCCGAGTTGGCTCAGAACTAAAACGTGCCAATAAATTTACGCAAAAGCGATATCTAGTCTCAAACACTGTGCCAAGTACATCAAAGCCCCAATTGCATTGAGATATGGTACTTCAGGACCAAGTATCTCTTCATCAGATTCTCTAGGACGAAATGGGTCCTTTTGGGGATCTAGAGACCTTACAACCATAGGAGTGCTCAATGGGTGAGCTTTGTCCATGTTGAAACGTTTAAGCAATCTTTCAACATATGCTGATTGATGGACGATTATTCCATTTGCTTTATGCTCAAGCTCTAGACCAAGACAAAGTTTGGTTTTATCCAAATCTTTACTTCAAACTCCCTTTCAAATATTCAGCAGTTTCAACTAACTCTTTTAGAGTTCCAATTAAATTTATATCGTCGACATAAACTGCTATAATAGCAAATCCGGTTTCTGATTTCTTAATAAACACGCATGGCCAGATAGGATCATTCTTTTACCTTTCCTTAATTAGGTACTTACTTAGGCGTTGATACCACATGCGACCGGATTGCTTTAACCCGTACAAGGATCTTTGCAATTTTATTGAGAATAAATTGCGGGGAGTGCATGCTTCGGGCATTTTGAATCCCTCGGGAATTTTCATATAAATATCAGAGTCTAATGAGCCATATAAATATACCGTCACAACGTCCATAAAACGCATTTCCAATCTTTCAAAGATTGCTAGGCTAATGAGAAAACGAAATGTAATCATACCCATCACAGGTGAATATGTCTCATTATAATCAATCCCAGGTCTCTAGGACAATCCTTGGGCAACGAGTCGGGCTTTATACCTGACAACCTCGTTTTTCTCATTTCGTTTTCGGATAAATACCATTTATATCCAATGGGCTTTACATTATTGGGGATACGAGTTACAGGTCCAAAAACCTCTCGTTTAGTTAGGGAAGCTAATTCATATTTAATTGCTTCCTTCCACTTAGGCCAATCTTACCTTTAACGACATTCAATAATAGATTGCGGCTCACAATCATCATCTATAATTTTATGGGCAACTGAGAATGCAAAAGTATCATTAATGATGATTTCATTTCGATCCCAAATTTCATTACAATATGTAATGGAATTTTCGGTATTCTCGGGGCTAGTGTTCTTTTCATGGGTTTGAGCCTCTTCAGGGGCAATAAGCTCTTTGGGAGCAAGCACAACGCCATGCTCTTCTGGAGCGGATTCCTGATTCTTTCCCCTTCGTTTTCAAGGAATGATATCTTTTGATCCTATTAGTATACCACACTTCAAGTGTGCAAGTAAACGTGCAAATGCGACATTGTGCGTAGATAATAGACAAATATGGGACCATTTACAGGATGCGTCCACTAATACCATAAAATATCGAAATGGTCCACTTGGTGGTTGTATTGGTCTACAAATATCACCCTGAATTCTTTGCAAGAATAAAGGAGATTTAAAATTAACCTTTGTTATAGAAGGTTTGATAATGAGCTTTCCTTGTGAGCAAGCCTCACAATTATAATCTTTGGACAGCAATACCTTTATATTCTTTAAAGGGTGCCCTTTTGTATTTTGAATTATCCTACGCATCATTGAAGCGCCAGGATGACCAAGGCGATCATGCCACAGTCCAAACTGATCGGGACTTACCAATCTCCAAGATGTGGTGGCGTAGGTTTCAATAGCTTTAATCATGACACAATACAAACCCATAGAAGAAGCTTCTAGCTTCTCATGGATGGTCTTCAGGCCCATCTTATAAGATGAAATGCTAATATATTCCTTATCTTGCTCATAAATAGTCTTAATATGGTACCCATACAGTGTACATCTTTGAAACTGAGCAGATTCCTTTTTGATCAAATGCTTAGAAACGCATTCTCAATATGCAGGATTGTGCCATTTGGCAAAATAATTGTAGCATTCCCAAAACCATCAATAATCGGAACAGGACCTGATATTGTATGGATTTGTGCCTTACGCAATGTCATACTCGAGAAAAAGTGTCTACTACAAAATATAGTATGTGTTGTTGCACTATCAAGCAAACAAGCATCTTCCTTTTTCTCGGTATTTTCCATTTGCATTTATATTGACAACTTCAAGTGTCAAGTATCATAAAAGTTACATATTAGTTATATAGTCGAATAAAATTTCAAAAATAAATATTATATAAGGTTCATAAGCATTTCATAAAGAACAATAAAAAGTAATACATTTAAAGCAAAACAACATAAAATTCGAAATTCAAATTATCATCAACCAATCTGATTCATCAAAGTAATCAGAGGTCCTCAAAGAAATCAAAGACATCCAATGATACATTTGCTACTTCAGGAGCAAGAGGAGTCCCACCAACAGAGATATTGTTGACCTTAACAGTGGTTATGGCAGTAGGATTGATTTCAATGACATGAGATTCACAACGCTTGCCCGTTTTCTTTAAAGATGTTTGGTATAGGTCAACAAAATGTTTTGGCGTACGACAGATACGTGACCAGTGCCCAATCATGCCACGGCGATGACAAATACTTTCATTAATCACCTTCTTTGGCTTCTTTTCTTTGCCATGATTCAGGCCAAAGTTTGATTTTCTAGGGCGGTTAAATTTCTTGCCATCCCTTCTAGGATTATGTTCTTGCTTGCGCTTATAGCCCTTAAAATGGCCAGTATTTTTCTCAAAGTTAGCATGTGCTTCAGGCAATGCTTTTGAGCCAGCAAGTCTAAGATCATGATTTTTGAGCAGTAATTCATTAGTTTGCTCAGTAGTAAGAAGCACAGAAATTAATTTTGAATATGTGGCAAATTGATGTTGTCGGTATTGTTGTTGCAATACAATATTCGAAGCATGAAAGGTGGAAAAAGTTTTCTCAAGCAATTCTGCATCAGTGAGTTTGATACCGCATAACTCAAGCCGATAAACAATATCAAATAAAGCAGAATTATAGTCAGACACTGATTTAAAATCTTGCAGTCTGAGATTTTGCCAATCATATTGTGCTTGAGGGAGGATAACAGTTTTTGTATGATCATACCTATCTTTCAACCTCCTCCACAAGATATGAGGGTCTCGAACGGATAAATATTGAGTCTACAGGCTCTCATGCAAATGACGACGAATAAAAATAAGCGCATTTGCTTTATCCTTTTCATTTGAGGTTCCATCCTCTATAATTGTATTAGCGAGACCTTGCCCTTGGAGGTGCATTTCCATGTTAAGGCACTAGGATAGATAATTTTTTCCACTCACTTCCAGAATGTGGAATTTGGGCTTTTCAATATTTGCCATAATCCTTGCAAAAATAAATCCTTAAATTAATTAAAAGGATTTCCAAATATCCACTGCTACTTTAGGAGCAAAAGGATACTTTTAGATTTGAAATTTTGGCTTCGGGCCAAGAAAAATAAAAATGAAGAATTGATAGAAGAAGATGAAGTATAAGTTGATCAATAAAAGGAATACCCACTTTGCAAAAATTACTTATTCAATCGGTAGATCTTCGTGCTGATAACGTGTTGTAAAATATTGCATTGCGAATATATAATAGAGAAGAAATTGAGAAGAGAAAGTAAATGAACACCAGAAATAGTAGAGAAAGCAATATGAGAGAGCTTTATTTCTAGTATTTCACTATCGTGTTTCTATGTGATTGTGTTGTTATTGTATTGTACATCAAAACTAAACTCCTATTTATAGGAGAACAAGAATGTACTTATCATTAATATCAATGTATCGAATGATACATGTACTGGATAAGGGAGATGAACGTTCATTGTATAGAGAGATGTACTTAGAACATTTGATACAAATGTACCATAATAAGTACGTTGGATAAGATGAATATAATGAATATTCATTCATGTATTCTATCCATTCATGTATTTCATAACATATCACACACCTTTGTGAGTTGTCGCAATCAATCTTTATAAAGGGATTGCAATAAATGGATTGATTTCCAATTATTATTTTTTCAGGGTATATATAAAGTTGGAGCAAGAAAATTTGGATTTTCTACATTGCTACCTCTTGGGTGCCTCCTGACCATTCGACTGGCCACTAGAAATGGTTCTTGTTCGAGACAAGGTATCGAGTTAACAAAGCTTCACAACACGGCTTTTCCCGCAACTCTCACCAAGCTAGAGTCTCAATTGCAAGGTTTCAAGTACTCCCTCTTCGACTTGTACACTTCCTTGACTAAAAGAATCCAACACCCATCAACTTATGGTCAGCCTTTTGCATTATCTTTCCGCACATTAATTTTTTTTTCTTGATCTTAAACACCTTGTGGCAAGGAGGGATGGGGATTTCTTTACTGTTAGAGAAATCCTCGTGAAGTGTTTTGAAGTTGACAAAACGTTTCCATCAGTCTAGTCTGAAGGCTTACAGACTCTGCTATTTAAAGTCTGAAGACCTCCGGATAGCTAGACTCAAGACTCAAAGTCTATCCTCATTGACAGTTTCTAATCCGTTGAAGAAAGGCTATCCAGAACTAGATGTTTAATTAAGTATGTGGCCTTATCGATTGGAGAAGATCTCTTGGCTGGATATGACATAACGGAATCCTTTGTTTGATCATAATTGATTCGAAGATTAAAGATCCGATGATTGGCAAAGTAAACTTGGAAGGTTCTTCTTATGGAAACCCAGATCCTGATTGTATGGACGAACAGGATTGATGGGCTATCGACATGTTCCTTTAATAGCTCGAATGATTTTCCTAATTGATTCTGTCCAACGGGTAGATTGGAGGAATTCTTTTGGTAAGTGCCAACGGGTATGATGGCATGAAGGAGTATATAAGGAAGACGTTCCAGTTGTTCGAGTGGGTGCATGATAGAAGAATTCCAAAGTCTGAAGCTCATTGTTCTTAGTCAATTCATTTGTTGAGCAAAATCGTGTAAACAAAAGAGAGTCCATATTCGTGAGAAACCTTAAGGAAGTGTGGCAGAACATCTACACTGTAGAATCAAGGAAAAGTTGTGCTGTAACTTCTCTTTTATTCATAGTGAAATCCAGCCAGTGGGTTGTCAGTGCGGAAGAGTGGACGTAGGCTTGGAATAAGCCGAACCACTATAAATCTTGTGTTCATTTCTCTCTTCCCTAACCTTTACTTTACTTTGATCGTATTTTCCTTTCTATCGATTGCCTAGAATCGCTTCCGTATCTCGAGAATTTGTTTGTGCACCTATTCACCCCCTCTAGGTGCTTATACTAGCTATCTCAATTGGTATCAGAGCCTATGTACTCACTTTTGTTGAAGTGTTTTACTTCAGAGTTAAAGATCCATGGCTAGTATGTTGGCTCCGGGGGCTGGTAGAAGGGCAAAGCAATACCAGACCACCTTACTTTGATGGAAATGATTACAACATATGGAAAAACAAGATGAAAGCATTCCTAAGATCAAAGGATCCTCTGGAATGGGACGTTGTAGAAAAATGAATCATTCCTAAAGCTGCATCTATCTCAGAAAGAGGAAAAGATGTTGTTGAGTCTAGCGAAATGACTCAGGAAGAGATAATCAAGAGACAAGCTCTTGATGCAAAAGCAATTTATTCTTTATATTGTGCTTTATCCCCTACTGAATATAACAGAATATCTTCGTGTGTTACAGCCAAAGAAGTCCGGGATAGATTACATATTACCTATGAAGGAACCGATTGAGTGAAAGAGACTAGAATCAACATTCTCCTCGGCCAATATGAAGCCTTCAAAATGAAACCAGGAGAATCTATAATTGATATGTTTAGTCGTTTACGAGAAATGTGAATGGTCTTGAAAATCAAGGTCAACCAATTTCGATCCCATGAAAGTAAACAAGCTCTTTTGCGTGGACTCTCCAAGGATTGGAATCACATAAAGACCTCAATCGAGAGAGACCCAAAGAATCATGCCACTATCTGTTGATGAGTTGGTTGGGACTCTTTTGTCTTATGAAGTGGAACGAATCAATGAAGACGAAGACCCTAAAGGTAAGAAATCCATTGCATTAAAATCTAATGATGATTATGATGTTACTGATTCTAAAGACGATATGGATGATGAGGAACTTGCTCTCATGATAAGAAGATTCAGAAAGCTGAACGAAAAGGAAGAAGATTCAATCCAAAGAAACAAAGTTTTCAAAAGCAACAAGACTAAGTCGGTTGAAGATGATGAATCAAACAAAGATGTAGTCTGCTTTGAATGTAAGAAAAAGGGCACATCGGACCCAATTGTCCTCTTCGAGGAAGAAGAAAGGAAAAACTGAAAAGTATCGAAAAGCTCTTAAAGCTGAAACACGGAGTGATACGAGTGTGAAGAAAGTGATGATGATTATGCAAATATATGTCGATGGCACAATTTGATTGATTCAAATTCGAGACAGATTCGGACTCGAAAGCGAATTTGAGGTAAGTAACTTCAAAATCCCTATTAAGGTTTCAAAGTATATTGATGAATTGTGTTTTAGTCTTAAGACTTCTCTTAAAAGAATTTCCGAACTCAAGAAAGAAAATTCTGCTCTAAAACAACAGGAAAATATTTTGAAAGAAAAAGTGAAAAGTTTAGACAAGAATGTTTCTTCTCTTAAAGAAAGTGAAGATAATTTGTTAAAAGAAAATGCATTCTTGAAAAGAGATATCTCAAATATTTCCAAAAGATTTTCTATAGGATCTGAGAAACTTGAAAAAATTCTCTCTGTTCAAAGACCTTATTTTAATAAATCTGGTTTGGGAATGACTGCTGAAACCATTCATTTAATTGATTTTCCTAAGGTGAAGGAAAGAATCAAACAAAGACCCACAAGAGATGCTTACAAAAATCATTTTAAAAGAATCTTTGTAAAACCAGTAGGTCGCAATGCTCTCGGATGCTCAAAATGCAATAGTGCGAGATCATTTTGAAAAAGAATGTCCTATGATTTGGAAACTGTTAAAAGGTATGGGCAAAAACCGCATATCATACTAACACCAATGGACCCAAGAAAATATGGGTACCAAAGAAGGTTTGAGTTTCTTTTTTAAATGCAGGTCACTATCAAGAAAAAGGTAAAATGGTATCTGGATAGTGGATGCTCAAGACACATGACAGGAGACTCAAATTACTTCATAAAGCTTATTCGAGTAAATAGTGGAAAAGTCTCTTTTGGAGGAAACAGCAAAGGAAAAATTGTGGGATTTGGAACTGTAAAGATTGGAAATCTCAAAATCAGCAATGTTTCCTTAGTGGAAGGGCTCAATTACAATTTGCTAGTATTAGTCGGCTATGTGATACTTTGGTTTCAAAATCAACTTTCAAGAGGGAATATGTTCTGGAATTAGTAAAGATTCTACTCAGTCATTCATGGGTCGAAGACATGGAAATATCTACCTCTTGGATGTGAAACCAGATGAATCACAATGTCTAATCTCAATCCAAGACGAAGCAAACTTATGGCACGAAAGCTTGGGCACGTCAATATGAAGCAAATAGCCAAAATCTCAACAAAGAAGCTTGTTCGTGGTCTACCCAATTTATCATACCAAAAGTCTGATCTATGTACACCATGTATATTGGGAAAACAGGTAAGAAATTCCTTTAAACCAATAAATCAAGTTTCCACTAACCGTGTACTGCAACTTCTGCATATGGATCTATTTGGACCAACTTGAACACAAAGCATTGGAGGTAAGAAATACTGCCTGGTAATTGTGAATGATTACTCACGATTCACTTGGGTATATTTCTTGGCAAGTAAGTCTGAAACTTTCTCTTACTTTGAAAAGTTTGCTAAAAAGGTTCAAAATGAAAAAGGGTATGTTATCTCAAGTATAAGAACAGATCATGGATGTGAATTTGAAAATCATGATTTTACAAAATTCTGTGATGAATCTGGTTTTCCAGCATGTATTCTCCTCTCCATATACTCGAGCAAAATGGAGTTGTGGAAAGAAAGAATAGATCTCTTCAAGAAATGGCTAGAACTCTTTTAATTGAAAGTAACATCTCTTCACGTTTTTTGGGTTTCTACAGCATGTTACATTATAAATAGAGTACTCGAGCAAAATGGAGTTGTGGAAAGAAAGAATAGCATGTTACATTATAAATAGAGTTTTTCTAAGGCTAAGCATGTTACATTATAAATAGAGTTTTTCTAAGGAAAAGGAAAAAACCCCTATGAACTATTCAAAGAAAAGAAGCCTATTGTTTCATATTTTCATGTATTTGGATGCAAATGTTTTATACTGAAAAATGCAAATGATCGAGTTGGTAAGTTTGAAGAAAAGTCAGATGAAGGCATCTTCCTTGGATATTCAACCACAAGCAAAGCGTACAGAGTCTACAACAAGAAGACTCAAACAGTGGAAGAATCAATGAATGTTAAATTCCAAGACTCTATGCAAAATGAATCCATTCAGACTCATCTTGAAGAATCTGAACCTGCTCCAGACTCTACAAAGTCTAAAATAGCTCAGACTTTGAAGGACCAGCAACAAGTGACTATTGAAGATTCAAGTGAAGGAAGTGACCATCAATCGACAAATTAACCAGCAAGCTGGAAACATAAGTCCAGTCATCCCAAAGATCTTATTATTGGCGACATCAATGAAGGAATTCGCACAAGATCCAAAAGGCGCGAAGAGTCTAGTCTTTGTGGCTCTTGTTTTCGAAATAGAACCCAAAAGCATAGAAGAAGCTTTATCGATGAAAGCTGGATTGAAGCTATGCAAGAAGAGCTCGAGCAATTCAGTATTAATGATGTACGGGAATTGACTCCTAAACCAAAAGGTAAATCTATTATTGGAGCTAAATGGGTTTTCAGGAACAAGATGAACGAGAAAGGAAAAGTTATAAGAAACAAGGCAAGACTCGTGGCCAAGGGATACACACAAGAAGAAGGGATAGACTATGACGAGACTTACGCACCAGTAGCAAGGTTAGAAGCAATTCGATTATTACTTGCTTTTGCTTGTTATAAGAATTTCAGGTTATTCCAAATGGATGTCAAAAGTGCCTTCCTAAATGGATTCATCCAAGAGGAAGTCTATGTGGAACAACCTCCTGGGTTTGAAGACCCAAGGAAACCAGACTCAGTATTCAGACTCAAAAAGGCTTTATATGGCTTAAAACAAGCACCTCGAGCTTGGTACGAGGGCGAGTAAGTTTTTAATTGAAAATGGATTTGTTAAAGGTAAAGTAGACACTACTCTTTTCATTAAAAGAGAAAGCAAGAGTTTTCTACTTGTTCAAATATATGTCGATGATATTATTTTTGGATCCTCTAATGAAAGTCTATGCAAGAAATTTTCTAAGACTATGCAGGATGAATTTGAAATGAGCATGATGGGTGAGTTAACCTTCTTCCTTGGACTTCAAGTGAAACAACTGAAGGAAGGAACTTTTATTCATCAAGAAAAATATGCTAATGATATTGTGAAGAAGTTTGGACTGGACAATTGCAAAAAGGCTGATATACCAATGTCAAGCTCCGTGAAGATAGATAAAGATGAAGAAGGAAAGAAAGTCGACCAAAAGTTATACAGGAGTATCATCGGTTCACTTCTTTATCTTACTGCTTCTAGACCTGATATTTTGTTTAGTGTTTGCATTTGTGCCAGATTTCAAGCAGACCCTAAAGAATCACATTTAAATGCTGCAAAGCGTATTATCAAATATATTGCATCAACTTCAAGCTTCGGTCTACGGTATCCTAAAAGGGAGACTTTACTCTTCTTGGGTACTCGGATGCGTAGACTTAGCCGGATGCAGAGTTGATAGAAAGAGCACCTTAGGTACTTGTCAACTACTTGGAGGCAGGACAGTGTCTTGGTTTTCAAGGAAGCAAAGTACAGTAGCTCTCTCTACAGTAGAAGCAGAATATGTAGCTCTTGGAAGTTGTTGTTCACAAATTCTGTGGATAAAACAACAGCTAAGAGACTTTGGAATTGAAGATTCATGCACAGAGATTAAATGTGACAACACCGGCGCAATCAATCTCACCAAAAATCCAGTTCTTCACTCAAGAGCAAAGCATATAGAGATACGACATCACTTCATTAGAGATCATGTTCAAAATGGAGAAATCTCGATTCGGTTTGTTGACTCAAAGAACCAACTGGCGGATATATTTACAAAGCCTTTGGAGAAAAATCAATTTGAAATTATCCATTCCAGACTCAACATTTTGAGGTTTGAAGAAGTTAAAGTCTAGAGACTCTCAGACATAGGCAAATAAGACTTTGACTGCAAGACTTTGACTGCAAGACTTTGACTGTAAGTTATTCTCTCTCTCTCTAATCTCATCTTGAAAATGTACAATTATTGTTATCTCAAACGCTATCTTTAATTGACGAAATTATTGCATCGTTTTTTTTAGAAAAAAAAGTTATTTTGATATGACCATTTTTCGAAAAAGGCAGTTATTTTTTTTAAAAGGCATCTTTTCACTTACCATTACAACGGT
The DNA here is from genome assembly GCF_016545825.1 of Eucalyptus grandis. Classification (NCBI taxonomy): domain Eukaryota; kingdom Viridiplantae; phylum Streptophyta; class Magnoliopsida; order Myrtales; family Myrtaceae; genus Eucalyptus; species Eucalyptus grandis. The sequence goes on along the minus strand of NC_052620.1, from coordinate 34,958,426 downwards.
TGGTATCCCCTCCTTTTTTGTCTTATATACGGTCGGTTTCTCTTCGCTTAACTCCAAAACCCTAAAAAGCACCAATCTTCCATTCTGTTTTCTTCTCTTGTTTAATCTTGAAAAAGTTGTCATCTTTCTTGGGAAAGTCAAGCAAGAAATCTTTCAAAGACTAAGAAAGATGTCATCTTCAAGAAAGTCTTCGAGGATCGCAAGCGGGGACCACGGCGAATGAGTGAGGGGCCTACGCACTTCGATCTCACTTGAAGAAGAAGTGTCTCCAAATCAGCGGCAGAGCCCACAACATTCTCAGCGGCGTCATTCTCCTCCATCTAGTCCTCAAGATGTTGATCATCATCAAAATGAAGAAATCATTGAAGATGCAGACCCTGTAAGAGTTCAAAGGCCCTCTTTTATTTATAAGTTGTATCGTGCTTTAAAAGGGACTGGTACTCCATTGAACTATGTGGATGATTTTCTTAAGGACAAAGGATATGGAAATGAATATATCTTTTTGCGAAAAATGGAAAGTTTGGGAATTGCTCGTAAGGGGTGGCGAGAAGAAACCCTTGCGAATATCCCAAGTGACCCTCGTGATTGGGGAGTTAATCCGGTGGATGGAAATGATGATGATAAATTATACAGCGAATTTCAACCAAGAATGGGAGTTGCGGCGGAAAATCGAGGAAAAATGGGAGAGTTGTTTAGATCGAAGGAATAGAAGGATCTATACTCAAAATTGCTGAAGCGTGGGGTGATAAACCCTAGAAGTGTGGATTTTGACTTTCTGGATGCTGTAAATGTGAACTTAAGGGAAAAATTCGGTCATCTTCAACTTGAGAAATTCTGCTCGACACCACGAGAGGCCTATCCTCAACTAACTGCATATTTCTATTCAAATCTTAGTTTCTTGGATGCGAATAGATTCTCCTTCAGTGTCAAAGATCAAGACTTTGTTGTGGATATGGATATGCTGGCAGATGTGTTAGGAGTTGAGAGAGGAAGATATCAACGGATAAAAGTTTCTGTTGCTCGTACTACTCTGGAACTTGTTAAGGACAGGAGAACATAGGGAAAGATTTCCTATTCAAGGATGAGTGCATTTAACATCTTGCTGCACAAAATTGTAATCAATTGCCTCAGACCGAAATCAACTTCCAAGACGATGTCTCAAGTTCGAGGCAAAGCTAATGTATGCAATCATCACTTTGGGAAAAGGTTTTCACTTCCTCACACTTTGTTATGTTCCATATGTATAGAGCTGTGATGAAGGACAGAGGACAACTTCCTTATCCAGGTCTTGTGACGAAGTTATTCGAGACATCGAACATTCAGCCTCCGCAAATTCTTTGTGCTCGATCGTGCGATCATATGGTGGTAGGACTGAAAATGGTGACCAAGATGCGTCTGAAGGAACTAAGCAAGGCATTGGAGAAATTTAAGGAGAAGACTCAGTCAAATCTCATCAATTCTCTTTGCGGGAAAAAGGAAAGGAAGGAGCCCATGGATGCTCCATCCAAGAGAAGAAGAGCTCTCCTCGTTGAGGATGAAGATGATGAGGAAAACATCACTATTTTCGCTTTGAAGAATCTTAGTCAATTTGTTCCAAAGAAAGAGTCAGAACAGCAGACAGAAGAAAGAGAAGAGAGAAAGAGGCGAGAGGAAAAGAAACGGAGAAAAAGAACAAGAAGAAAGAGAAGAAAGAAGAAGAAGAAGAAGAAGAAAGAGATGCTGAGCAAGAGAGAGTTGAAAAAGAAGAAGAAGAGAAAAGAGTTCAAGAAGAAGGAGAACATGAGGAGCACTCTCCCACTTGAAGGCATGAACACAGGGGGAGACCAAGAGAAAAGAGGAATGTCCTCAAATCCTACAACCAGTGAGGGAGTCAGTCGATCCCCAGCAGATCCAGAGGAGGTTTTTGCCTCTCAATTTCCTGAGGAAGGTCATGAGGTTTCTTCGCCAAATCTACGTGATTATGCTGATCTACCATCGTCTGCATTTACTCCATCAAATCGTGCTAATGCTAGTACGCAGACCGACAATTCAACAGACTTTCGCAGAGTGATGGATATTCTCTTGGAGATGCAAGGTCAGATATATGCATTGGGATGTGAAGTTCATAACTTGCAGAATGCAGGACAAGTCTCTTCGGGTTCATTAAATGATCAAATCCAAGCCCTTTCTCTTCAGATTCAGGCTAATGCTAAGGGTGAGGATGTTGCTCAACTGAAGGAAGACTTTAAAAGGCTGGAAGGCATCGTTCGTCGATGGGAGATTTTCAGCTTGTTCGTGTTCCCAAGAATCCTTGACTTCATTTTCATCTCAATCTTTTTTATGCTGACAAAAAGAGAGAGAGTTGCGAGACTTAAAAAACTTTGAACTTAAATTTGTCGAATTTTTGGTTTGTTTGGTTTGTGGTTTGTTTTGACTTGACTTGTGTGTCTGGGTGTGGACTAAATTTGTCTGGATGTGGACTAAATTTGGGATTTGGATTTGACTGCTTATTATTAACTACTATTGATATCTTATGGATGGCTTTATTGCATACTGGACTAACCTATTTTCTGTGGTTGCATATTCTAGTGTTATTCATTTAGCCATTCATCTCTATAAGATATGCATATGTGTTTGAGAAATGTTTTGCAGGTCAAAGTTTTCCAAATCTGCATGCAGGAAAGTTTTGTCACCATCAAAAAGGGGAGATTGTTGGAGAAATCCTCGTGAAGTGTTTTGAAGTTGACAAAACGTTTCCATCGAGTCTAGTCGAAGGCTTGCAAACTCTGCTATTTAAAGTTGAAGACCTCCAGGACAGCCAGACTCAAGACTCAAAGTCTATCCTCATTCACAGTTTCTAATCCGTTGAAGAAAGGCTATCCAGAACTGGATGTTTCATTAAGGATGTGGCCTTATCGATTGGAGAAGATCTCTTGGCTGGATATGACATAACGGAATCCTTTGTTTGATCATAATTGATTCGAAGATTAAAGATCCGATGATTGGCAAAGTAAACTTGGAAGGTTCTACTTATGGAAACCGAGATCCTGATTGTATGGGCGAACATGATTGATGGGCTATCGACATGTTCCTTTAATAGCTCGAATGATCTTCCTAATTGATTCCGTCCAACGGGTAGATTGGAGGAATTCCTTTGGTAAGTGCCAACGGGTATGATGGCATGAAGGAGTATATAAGGAAGACGTTCTAGTTGTTCGAGTGGGTGCACGATAGAAGAATTCCAAAGTCGAAGCTCCTTGTTCTTAGTCAATTCATTTGTTGAGCAAAATCGTGTAAACAAAAGAGAGTCCATATTCGTGAGAAACCTTGAGGAAGTGTGGTAGAACATCTACCTTTGTAGAATCAAGGAAAAGCTGTCTTTTGTTGTAACTCCTCTTTTGTTCATAGTGAAATGCACCTATTCATCCCCTCTAGGTGCTTATACTAGCTATCTCAATCCCGCGGATTATGTGTTCTTCGACTCTAATCATTTGAGCGAGAGGGCTTACCATCAATTTGCCCGGTGCCTTATAACGGAAGAGTGGGAACGGATTCTCGGGCGTAGGCTTGGAATAAGCCTATAACCACTATAAATCTTGTGTTCATTTCTCTCTTCCCTAACCTTTACTTTACTTTGATCGTATTTTCCTTTCTCATCGATAAGGAAGGCAAATGCCTAGAATCGCTTCCATATGAGATTTTATAGTATCTCGAGAATTTGTTTGTGCACCTATTCACCCCCTCTAGCCCATTTAAAAGTGCTTATACTAGCTATCAACCACCTAAAATTTAGCTAATGGATTATTAAGCCTAGACTTAATTCGGGCTCTCCCAAGCCCATACCAATTCGCGACTTAAGTTCAAGTTCTTAACATGCAATTGATTTTTTAATCGAGTCGCCACTAATCTATTTTTGGTGGGTCGATTAGAAACCCAAGTAAAGTAACGGGAGTTTCACTTTACTCCTACGAACCAGAGACTATGGGTACGGGGACTTGGTTACATTAGATTTCTCTAATGCCCTTTCGGTACCATTCTTTTATTTTCAAAAATGTTTTTGCAGGCGGCTAAAATTGATTTTAAATCTATTTTCCTAAAAGGTGAGGTGATCATGCGGGTGCGCAATCCACCAATTTAACACCCAGATAAACAATAAATAAATTGCAAAAACTTACCTCAAAGCAACGAAAGCATCTGCAATGTTAAGTTAAAAAACCACATCAACAACCCTGGATATGGTTTCTAATTAACACGCAATTTCTTTTTGTTTTCACTTAAATAAAATCAGGTAATATGCAATGCAGTATTAACTAAATGACCTAATTCTAATGTCATGCAATTTCTAATTAAATGGACCTAATAACAATATCTAAATGACATGCATTTCATGAATCTACTTTTAATGATACGCAATGATATTTTTTTGTTTTTCCTAAAAATGCAATCTATCCTAGGGAATAGAACTAATTTATTCTAAGACATTTTTTGTATTTTTTCATGAAAATTCGGAATTAGGAAAAATGTGAAAATTTAGTTAACTAGATTAAGATTCTATTTAATTTGCATTAGGAATTAGATTAAGCCAAATCCTAATTTAAACTAAAATATTATCTTAACCTAGATAATCCTAAAATGCAAAATATCTAAACTCATAATAAATTAAGAAAGATATTATCTAGAATTAAACTAAGTGCAATTTAACCATAATATGCAATGACGTACAAAATATGCACTAATTCTACATGACATATGCATGATGATTTTTTTATTGTTTTTTTTAATTAATTTTCGAAATTAATAATTGCCAAATAATTAAACATGCAATCCAAATTAAAAATCTAGCAACCTAAATTGATTGATTTGATTTTTTTGATTTTTGATTTTAAAATTCAAAATAAGATTCCTATTCTAAATGTGTAAACCCTAAATTATAACCCAAACAGATGAACAAAGCGATCATGACAAGTCAAAACAAGGATATCACACATCATTCATATCAAGGGATAACATTTCGCTGATAAAAATGATAAATTGATCTTAAGCCTTAAAGATCAAAATATCAATTTTATTCTCGCTTAATTAATTATTTCATCTAAGGCCTTATAGATGAAATAAAAAATCCTGGCACGGTTGCGAATCGGGTGATATGTTGGAATTTCCAATCATATAATAAAGACTAATTATACTAAAAAAAACACAAGATAAAG